>NC_134400.1:75585507-75816965 GCF_050003625.1 Haematobia irritans | reverse complement strand
TTATTTCTTCCAAATGACCACGTACTTCGTTGCACAAAGAAGTATTGAAAACCACATGTTTTTTCAAATCTTTTATATACTATTTTTTATTGTTGTTATGGAAATAAACATTATGTCCACTTTGTGGAAAAGACAGATGTTACGGCTTTTCAGGATTCAAACAGTAAAAAGTAACATTAATTAAGAAAAAGAAACTTTTTTGTAAATTTTGATTGTAGATTTAAGTGCAGTCCGCTAAATTTCAGGCTCACATAGGCTATTCTGTCGACTGCGATACGACATTCATTAAAATACCTATTACATATAGGTTGGTTCTTACTAGAATCAACCTTAAGTGGCAGTTCGCTTTATTTCAGGCTCACATAGGATATTCTGTCGACTGCGATACGGCATTAACTAAAAATATAGTTTGGTTCTTACTGGAATCAACCTAATTGTTCCAAAAATATTCATAGTCCTTCATGGTGCTCAAATATACTCTTTTCTCCAGCACCTGTGAGTAGACGGCAGGTATCGCATTCGCAACTTCCCCCAATTGTGCTTTGAAACTATACATCCATGCTTCCTTGTTAACGATAGTCCTCACTGTTTTTTGTAACTTTTTAGAAGCTGGCAACTCATCCGGCGATCGTTCCCCTTTGTTAACTTCCTTGTGTCCATTTTAAGGAACGTGCTTTGGTCGACTGATCTTAATTTCATTCGGAAAACAAAGCATTTCTGCCTTCCTTAAACATCTCTCGTGAGGTATTATCACCTTTGGTATGTCGAAACTTTCCTAAGTAGTATCGCAGTCTTTGCACGGTAGGCTAAAATCGGTAGTGATAGTGTTAATTAGAAATATTTCGAATATAAAAATCTTGAAATTGAATATGGCGAAGGGAATAATATTGTCGATTCCGTTCGACAGTTTATTGGAGTTTGCATACATAGTAAGAACATAATTATTTTTTTATCTTTTTCAGATTGATAATTCGCAGTGTCAAAACAAATGATACGAATGAAAATATCCGAAATGCAAGAAAGTTATCAAATGTCCTTGACTATTATTAATATACAACTGGAAGATGAAGGACTTTATACATGTGAAACCACAGATGATGTTGTACTTCATAAAGTTTTTATGCAACCTTATATAATGCCAAATATTGTTCATGCCAATGGGCAAAAGGTAAAACAAAAAATTGGAACCCAGTTAAATTGTATTGCGTAGTTGAATTATACCCACAAAATAATACACTACAAACGCAAATGAAATGGCTGAAGGATGAAAATTCTTTCAGCTTTTTGGACAAGTCTTCCAGCTACAACTTTATAAATTCGACTCATCTCAATTATACTTTGGAGCTAACAGAAGTGTACAAAAAAGAAAACGGTTCGTACGCCTGCGTTGTATACTTTACTTCCGGCGAAGAAGCAACAAGAACTAACATAGCCTTGTTGGTGATGGATGTACCAAAGGTTAGCATTGATTATGTTAAGGCAGTAGGTGCTACTAAAATTTATCTGAATTGGACCATTAACGGACGGAAACGATCCCGTGCAAAAGTACTTTATACAGTACTTACAGAAAGGCAAACCTGATTTGACATACTATAAAGACGTGATTGGAGGTGGAAACACATCTTATGTCTTGGAACATTTTTTCCCAAATACAAGTTATTTTTTAAGAATGTCTGCAAAAAATAGCATTGGAGATGGAACTCCATTTCAGTATCCTTTCGAAGTACGTACTCTGGAGCAAGATCCCATTTTTATACCAAAAGTTAAAACGACAGGAAGCACGTCTTCAACTATAACAATTGGTTGGGATCCACCCCGAATAAACTTAATTCCATATGTTCAATACTATGAACTAGTTGTTTCGGAAGCAGGCGAAATTCCGAAAATAGTGGAAGAAGCAGTTTATCAACAGAATTCCCGTAATTTACCATATATGTTCGACAACCTAAAAACAGCTACCGAATATGAATTCAAAGTTCGAGCTTGTAGTGACTTGACGAAATTATGTGGGCCTTGGTCAGATATAGTTAACGGGACTACGATGGATGGTGTTTCGTCGAAACCAACTGATCTTAAAGTTGTTTGCATACATAACAACGTATCTAATATTAACACGGTTGACGTTGCATGGATGGATCCAGAAAAACCAAATGGTAAAGTAGTTTCATATCAATTCAACTGGAAGGCACATCTTCTTATAATTACAATGGGAAACTAGAATAGAAACATGGGGACCAAAAATAAGGCGAATCGAAGAGCCCCATCATCACACTTCGTAACGATGGTGTTATTTCAAATACCAATTATACTGTCACGGTCTCGCAATTACACGCCATAGGAAAAGTGGGAACCTGCCATTGCAAAATGCACAATGCCCGTTTCAGTACCAGATGTAATTGGTCGAGTTTTATGGACTAAAGTGAGGGTAAACGAGGATAAATGCGTGTTTAAACTTTTTATACCAAGAGTGAGCGAACGAAATGGACCCATATGTTGCTATCGCTTATATCTAATTCGAATGAAGAACAACAATATAGAGCTACCACCTCCAAGCAAACTTTAAAATTTCAACTTATCAAGAAGTTCACTCTATCAATAATTCTGTAGGAGGTGCGTATTTAGCTGAAATGTTCCCAGGAAGCCTCCACAGAAAGGACATTTTCCTCGGAACGGTAAACGCTTTTTTGAAAACAGTTATTCCTTGTTGAAAACCAACGCAAAAGAAATAGATAAGCATTGTCTAAAATGCGAGAATGGTGAACATCTTGTGCCGACGAATGACCCTTCAAAATATACACCAGGGAGTACTACAGGTAAATTGTATTATTTTATATATATATATATATATATATATATATATATATATATATATATATATATATATATATATATATATATAATATAATATATATTATATATATATATATATATATATATATATATATATATATATATATATATATATATATATATATATATATATATATATATATATATATATATATATATATATATATATATATATATATATATATATATATATATATATATATATTATATATATATATATTAATTATTGTGTATTTGTTTTACAGAATCGTACGCAAATATTGGTTTTGATAATCGGGAAGAAGTTAACCCGGTTTGGAATCTTACTGAGAAACCATCTGAAGTGGGGGACACAGCAAACAGATACAAGCGGAAATCTCACATCTTCATAGAAAATCCCATTACTGCCTCTCATTCGACTGATTCGCCTGATCAATCTTTTTATATAGGCAGTACATACACTATATATGACGGCGAAATCGATACAACCAGTAATTACACAGGATTTTTGGAAATAATTGGTAAGAAATAAGAACTACATATACTGTCACTCACATTTACACGGATGAAAAATAATGTTTTTCATATGTTTCGGCGTAAAAATTATTTGGTTTGAACTCAAATTTTTAGCACATTTATGCTTGCATATACTGATCAAAAAATAGTTGTTGTTGTAACAGTTTTTAATGTAGTTTCATCCATTTTGTTCTATGCTTGTGTAGTTCAGCTGGTAGCCAGATCAAGGAACTCTGCGACAAGGATGGGGTGTGTCCAGAGTGATCTGGTTGTGAGACGGGTAGGCTTAGCTGGGCAAGCAAAAGGGTGACGAATGTCATGTGGCCCTTGATTACATATGGGACACACGTCAACTACGCTGCTATCAATCACTGATAAGTATGAATTGAGGCGGCTACACTTGCCTGATCTTAGTTAGGCCAAAACTACCGTGGGAGGTCTCTCTCCTCCGGTGCAAATGGCGGCGGTCGGACTCCGAGAACAGGATTAACCTTGTAGCTTCTCACCGCTTCAGCTACAGTATCCTCATGAATCCTGTTCAGACCTGTCTGGTATGCTGCCTGATCTAGAGGCTCTCTTTTGTAACGCTTGATATCGGGGCTCTAGAAGGTGAAGAGCAACCCTTACATTCCTGGGTGGAGGTTGTCTATCCACAAGATGGTGATTCGGATGACAACTTCGATGGCAACCCAAGAGGTACTGCTTCGACAACATGTAGTTGTGTCGACGCACTGGGATGATCTTGGTCTCCGCATAAAGGTGATCCAGGGGTGTACTGCGGAGACATCCTGTTGCGGTTCTAAAGGCAGCGTTCTGAAAGGTCTGTATGTTATTCCACTGCGTATCGCTCGTTTGAGGTGTCCACACTGGCGCTGCATAGTTTACCACTGACCGGCCAATTGCCTTATAAAGGTGATTTGTTAAGAGCTTGATAACTTTTAAAAAAAAAAAACGCATAAAATTTGCAAAATCTCATCGGTTCTTTATTTGAAACGTTAGATTGGTCCATGACATTTACTTTTTGAAGATAATTTCATTTAAATGTTGACCGCGGCTGCGTCTTAGGTGGTCCATTCGGAAAGTCCAATTTTGGGCAACTTTTTCGAGCATTTCGGCCGGAATAGCCCGAATTTCTTCGGAAATGTTGTCTTCCAAAGCTGGAATAGTTGCTGGCTTGTTTCTGTAGACTTTAGACTTGACGTAGCCCCACAAAAAATAGTCTAAAGGCGTCAAATCGCATGATCTTGGTGGCCAACTTACCGGTCCATTTCTTGAGATGAATTGTTCTCCGAAGTTTTCCCTCAAAATGGCCATAGAATCGCGAGCTGTGTGGCATGTAGCGCCATCTTGTTGAAACCACATGTCAACCAAGTTCAGTTCTTCCATTTTTGGCAACAAAAAGTTTGTTAGCATCGAACGATAGCGATCGCCATTCACCGTAACGTTGCGTCCAACAGCATCTTTGAAAAAATACGGTCCAATGATTCCACCAGCGTACAAACCACACCAAACAGTGCATTTTTCGGGATGCATGGGCAGTTCTTGAACGGCTTCTGGTTGCTCTTCACTCCAAATGCGGCAATTTTGCTTATTTACGTAGCCATTCAACCAGAAATGAGCCTCATCGCTGAACAAAATTTGTCGATAAAAAAGCGGATTTTCTGCCAACTTTTCTAGGGCCCATTCACTGAAAATTCGACGTTGTGGCTCGTTAGTAAGTCTATTCATGATGAAATGTCAAAGCATACTGAGCATCTTTCTCTTTGACACCATGTCTGAAATCCCACGTGATCTGTCAAATACTAATGCATGAAAATCCTAACCTCAAAAGAATCACCCTTTATGTAGTTAACAAGGTTTCTTTGTCCGCACCCCAAGTGCTGCCGGCAAGCGACTTGAGGACCTTGTTTCTACCGCGGAGCTTATCACAAATTGCAGTGGCATGGGCGGACGACTTATAAAGGCTGTCGAATGTGACCCCGAGAATCTTGGGGTAATTTGTTGTCGGAATTGTTTCGCCATCGACTCTGACATTCAACTGCCTGCGTACTTCCGCCGTCCATGTAGTGAATAGTGTGGCTGAGGATTTGGAGGGAGATATCCTCAAATTTCTTGCAGTGAAATAACTGGTAAGATCAGCGAGGTAGACATTTAATCGATCGCAAATGTCATCAACAATGGGCCCGGATGCCATGATTGTGCAATCATAAGACACAATCTCGACGCCGTCAGGAGGGGGTGGAATCGAGGACAGGTAGAGGTTAAACAGTGCCGGAGATATCACCCCGCCCTGGGGAACTCCCTGTTTAACTCTACGGTGTTTTGACTTCTTGTCCCTGAATTCCACGTACGACTGGCGTCCATACATATAATTCAGAACCCAACGCTTCGTTCCTGCCGGTAGGGACGTGTTCTCGATGTCCTCAAATAATGTGACATGGTTGACCGTATCGAACGCTTAGGTCAAGCACCACGAAGACCGTCCTATGACACGGCTTGGGCTGATTAAGTCCCCTATTGATATGTGTCGAAATGGCATGTAAGGCTGTCGTCGTACTGTGTACCTTACGGAATCCATGTTGATGGTGGGCAGCTGGAAAATTCTCCACAAGGGGAGGAGTAGTGCCTCAAGTGTCTTGGCTACTGGCGAGAGAAGGGATATCGGTCTGTACGATTCACCTTTACTCGAATCTTTGCCTGGCTTCAGTAGTGGAATCACTCTTCCCATCTTGCAGACATCGGGTGTAATGAGTTTTCCAAAGGACAAATTGAGGAGTCTGGTCAGGTACTCAACTCCCAGTATTCCCAGATGCTTCAGCATTAGCATTGAAATTCCGTCGGGGCCCAGCGCCTTAGATAGTTTCGCGCTGTTGATGATATTGGTAACTTCGGCTGCGGTAAATTGTGGTGTGTCGTCGGCTCGGAGACCACGTATGCGACGAGTGGCTCACTCTCGGGATGCTCGACAAACTGTCGGTTGAAGTATTTGGCGCATCTCTTCGGATCAGTCACAGTCACGTCGCCAAAGGTGACTGAAGTCCCATCATCCCTTGTAGCGGGTTTCGAGAGGACTCTCACTGTTGACCACAATTTACCAGTTCTTGTGCCTGAGTTACATTGCTTCAGGTGCTCTAACCAAGTGTTTCTCTTGTGCTCGTCGACTATATTACTAATCTATAGATTTAGGAAATATATGTTAATATTTTAAAGCATTTTACGTTTGAGACATTGCGTTTTCTTAACCCTTTCACAACCGATGTCCACCTGAGAGGACATGACTTTAAGGGTCGATTGTACAATATCCGTGTACGTGTTAATTAATATTTGTAACTTCTCTGTATATATTTTCTCTGGGCTTTCAAGGTCATTTTTGAATGGGAATTGTTACAGTTTAGGAAATTTTGGGAATGAATAGACACACTGTTTTATCTCAAACCACAGAAATCTTTATTATAAGTTCAAACTCCAACTAAAAACTAAAAACTAAATGAAGAAATATGTCTCCATTGGTATACAAAACTCAATGGTAAGTTGATGGAAAAAAAATGGAAAATCAATGATAGTTTGTTAAAATTAATTATATGAAATACAAAGTGCTGTATTTGCAAGTGACTCTAACAGGAATAAAACAAATATTGAATTATTCCATTATTTTCATCCAACGTTTCGCTGGGATTATTTCCAGCTTCATCAGGGATGATTTTTTGTTGGATCTGGCAACAATATAATATGGAAATACCATAGACAAATTAGAAGAAGACGCTGTCTTGTCATACCAAAACTGAAGCACCAGAGGACTGTGTCAACAAAATATCATGAAGTTTGCGTCGACGTGTCTCTCAAATGTCCTGCGTTTGCGTCGGCAAATATCATAACATTTGTGCTTTTCCTAAATTTCTGAATTAAAAACCGCATTACTAAAACGATTATAGAAATTTAAAATAAAACGTATGTGTATGTTAAAGCGAATATTTATTACGATTTTATGTGAATATTGCTGTTTTAATTTATTCCTGGGCAGAGCTGCCTTGGAAAAAATTGACGAATAAAACAATTTTTTTCTCATAGCCCTCTACGCCTTGACATTTGTTTTCTCTTTGTAAGAGCAAAAGGCTTAATCTTATTATTTTCAATTATCATTGGAAATACATTAGATCTTAGCATAAATTCTATTGTTTTCCGTACAAGTTTCACTTACATTCAATTTATCGTAAATTACATTTTCAAACAAATACGTCCATTATTACGATACGAGTATTACTACAATTCGACATAAAACACATATTTAGCAATTGCAAAAATAATTAAGTTTTACTGTGATATTAGTTTAAGATCACAGTAAAACTTATGTTGCTTTTACAGATGGTAACCGACTAAACTATAATAATACAACACTGTAGTTGGCGTTAGCATTGTATTTGTCTTCTTTTCTGTTTATTGCACTTGTTGTTTTTTGTGCCAATATAACATTTACCGCATTTCTCTGTAGAGTTTCCAGTACATATTATTTCATACACCACATTGCTTTGCTCAGTTTTTTCTATTTTGGTTTTTGTTTGTGTAAATAGAGAGGTTATTGTTTTGTTTGGCTTGTGTGCTAAGCTTATTTCGTTGTTGTTTATGATACCTTGTAAGTGGTGGATGTGGAAGTGATAGAATGTTGCTCCTATTTTGATTTTGGAATTCACTCTTCAGTTGTCAAAATGCCGTCCAAGCAAGAAGAGCCGTATAAAACTCCTGTCCCGGAAGCTGCTTGTAGTCGGCTTTGACGTAGGTTTCCTCGTCCATTACCACGCAGTCAAACTTCGTCGAACGACATTAAACCAAAAATAAATCATTTTATTTTCGTTCAATCTTCAATTAATATTGATTTTTTCATTTCATCAATTTCTTTACTTTTGTTGCCTAGTGTAATTTAAATTTTTTTCATAAACGTTAATTTTTTATTATTCGCTCAAATTATTCCCTGATTCGTTTTCACATAATGTTCGATATTTGTTTTTATTTTCATTCCTTATTAGAATAACTGTTATAAACAACAACAACAATAACAACACTCGACGTCATATACATCCATTGTAGAGAGTGAGTGTTGCAAAAGATCATTTCTTCTATGCTTTGCCCTTGACCAACATAAAGGGAAGCAAGAAGTCAGTAGTCGTCAACACTTTACATCGGTCGCGTCATTGTAATTTAACATTTAACAAACGATCAATCATAAATAAAAGAAATAAATAGACATCAACTTATAACAAAATATGTCTATTGTGAACTAATTATATTAAAGTGAATTAAACTTACAATTAAACATACAAACAAAATTATAAATAATGAATTAAGT
Source organism: Haematobia irritans (assembly GCF_050003625.1). NCBI lineage: Eukaryota > Metazoa > Arthropoda > Insecta > Diptera > Muscidae > Haematobia > Haematobia irritans. The sequence continues at coordinate 75,808,279 of NC_134400.1, read as the reverse complement.
AATAAATAAAACTTATAAATTGGAAAGGAAAAGTGTGGTAAAATCGGACGGACATACATGACATTTCTAAAGGTAAAAGTCGACCTCAAACTTATAGTGAAAAATTAGAATTAGGTCTATACCGACCTAAGAATTCAACCCCATCAAAACCCTATATAAATTTAGTGGGAATTTACTCCCCCACTAAACAGGATTTATTATAATTTTTTACGTTTTATTTGTACTGAGTGTTTTGACTGAGATTATCGATTTTTGGCCGAATGCCGAAGCCGATGCTTCGGTCGAGCTCAAATATATATATGACTTACGACAAAATGTTCCTTCACCAATTTAGCTTAGTAATTTATTGAGAGACCTTGCAATCTTAAAAAGCATCTGCAATTCTTGCTTCTCGATTAAAGCAAAAAAACCTGTTAACCCAAGGAACAACAATTTCATACTACCGTAACAGAGAAAAAACTTACTTCCATACTTTTCCGAAGACGATGAATTCATTTATTTTTCAGATGTTCCTGGTTTAGTAACAGCGATGGGATTAGAAGAGTATGATCCAAAGGGCTGGCGACTATTTATAGATTCTTCTAAACGCAGCCTAAAATGTGTAATTCTGCATAACGGTAATAAATTGGGTTCGTTGCCGATTGCACATTCAACTAAAGCTAAAGAATATTCTACAATTGCCTCAGTTATAAATAAAATAAAGTACAACGAACACCGCAGGCTAATTTGTGTGGATCTAAAAATGATGAATTTTCTTCTAGGCCTACAAGGTGGCTAACAAAATATCCGAGTTTTATTTGTTTATGGGGTAGCAGAGCCAGATCTGAACACTGGAGTAAGAAAAATTGGCTTTCGATGGAACCTATGGTTCCAGGAAACCACAATATTAATTGTGGTAATCAACCACTTGTGCCCAGGGATCGCTTAATACTACCATCCTTCCATATCAGGCTAGGGCTTATGAAACAATTTGTTAAAGCTCTCAACAAGGACGGTGATTGTTTTAGATATATCAGTAGATAGTTCAACAATTTGAGTTCGGAGAATCTGAAAGCTGCCATGGCCCTCAAAAAAATTAATCAATGATGAAAATTTTAGTACTTGCATGACAGATATTGAAAGAAATGCTTGGAATGAATTTGTTTGGATAGTGCGCAATTTCCTGGGAAACAAACCCGTCCACGTGGATAACATGTCACATTTCAAACAGCTTGGTTGTAATAAGAGCATTAAGCTGCACTGCCTACACAGCCATTTGGATTATTTCCCTGAAAATCTTGGAGACTTCAGTGAAGAACAAGATGAACGTTTCCATCAAGATATCCGCACTATAGAGGATAAGCATATAATAGCGGATTATTGCTGGAGCATTAAAAATAATCCCTCTAAACAAGATTATTTAAGAAAATCTTATAAAAGAAAATTTTTCGATGAGTTGTAATTACATTGTAATACTTGTGTATTAAATTTTTTATTTTTCTTTAAAATTTTCTGTTTGTGTTAAATCAAAAGTTGTGCTCCGATTGTAATGAAATAAAGCTCATTTTATTCGAAAAATATTTAAATAACTGTTTCTAGACCAAAACTGTGATTTTTGTCCCATTTTTTATTTTTCTTAGGAATTTTTAAAGAACAAGAAATCTTTTAATTAATTAATTTTTTTTTTCAAAACTTGAATAATATCTCTAAAGCTAAATATTTAAAAAGAATGCAATCACGGCTTAAAGAGAATATTGTTTGGGAGTTTCGGATAGAAAAAAACCAGGTGCAGATTTGGATTCATCGTCCCAAATAACCATAAAAACAATATTCAGTTTTTAATAAACAGAACTATTGTTCCCTTGTGTTATTAACTGTATTAAATTATTAATATTATTATTATTATTATTATTATTATTATTATTATTATTATTATTATTATTATTATTATTATTATTTAATATCTAATACGATAATAAACTTTTATAATTTTAATTTGTTTTAGTGCGAAACAATACATCCGTGTTAAGAGCATATAGCAACTACTTCGAGATCATTTCCCCGAAAACCCCGGATGATATGTACATCGATAACGAGATAAGAATGATAGTGTTCAAAATTTTCATTCAAATTTTAGCTATTATGATTGGTATTGCGTTATTAGTATCGATAATAGTATGTTTGGTTTATCGATGTAACACAAAAGCTGCTGGTGGTGGCGAAGAGGTGATAAGTTTACGAGATTCTTTAAGGTATGTAACAAAAATGTTTGCTCGTCCGTTCAGATTTTACTAAATAACTTCCAAGGTTTCCCAACATTAGATAATTGTGTGTTCGATTGTTATATATTTTTTTGGCATTGACCAAATATATGCTAAATTGGACGGTACTTAGTTTGATCTGAGCGGGTTATAGTATCTGATATTAATATTTTTTTTTTAATAGCCGAGTTCTGTTTGGAGGTCGCTCAAACAATCATCGCCACTTTATTGGTACGACCAATGGAAAGGTAACCGATATTGGTCCAATCCACAAATCAGATTTGTATATGGCATACAAAAATCGCCATAAAGACACAGATTATGGATTCCTTCGAGAATACGAAATGCTACCAAATCGCTTCAGCGATCGGACTACTAAAAATTCAGACTTAAAGGAAAACACTACGAAAAATCGATATCCAGATATAAAAGCTTATGATCAGACAAGAGTAAAGCTTTCTCAAGTAAATGGCATTCAAGGTTCAGATTACATCAATGCCAATTTTGTAATTGGATATAAGGAGCGTAAAAAATTCATATGCGCTCAAGGACCTATGGAGTCCACAGTAAGCGATTTTTGGAGAATGATATGGGAACAACACCTTGAAATAATTGTAATGCTGACAAATTTGGAAGAATATAACAAAACAAAATGTGCTAAATATTGGCCGGAAAAGATATCTGATATGAAGCAATATGGTGAAATAGCTGTTAAGTTCGTATCTGAGAAAAAACATGGAGATTATTTAATTAGAACACTGGACATATTTAAGAGAAATACTGCAAATGATGAAGAGGAAGGGAGTCGACAAATAACGCAATATCACTACTTAGTATGGAAAGATTTTATGGCTCCCGAACATCCACATGCACTCATAAAATTCGTTCGTCATATTAATGCAATATATTCATTACAACGCGGTCCAATTCTAGTACATTGCAGTGCTGGTGTTGGTCGCACTGGAACTTTGGTCGCATTGGATTCTTTGTTACAGCAATTGGAAGAGGAAGCTCAAGTCTCGATATTTAATACCGTTTGCGATTTAAGACATCAACGAAACTTTCTCGTACAATCACTGGTAAATAATGATTATTATTATCCTTTTGCTTTTAATATATCAATTTATATTATTAACTAGTCACTTATTATAAAAAATTCAAAGCAAATATTTAATTGTTAGAAATGGAGTAGCGGCTCCCGTGGACTTTGGACTCAATATTTTTTGACGTTTCATAGAAATGAACAATCACTTACCAAAGATAACGTTTTGATTCTCATTGAACTAAGATGAATCGTTGATTCGTCGGTTGATTTTTAACGCCGACCATTTCAAAAGTCTTAACGTTATGATTCTTCCCGGTTTCATATCTTTCAAGTTATGTAATCTAAATATAAAATGTGTACATATGGAGACAACATTAGATTCTATACATTTTTGAACCTATGTTTAAGTTGTGGAGAAATCATAAATTCCTCGGACAAGCGTTCAAGAAAATCGAATGAAAATTTCAGGATTTAGGTTTTGGGCCAGGTTTTATCTACTTTTGGACAATTTTAGCCCCTATATTCGAATGTGCGCCAGAAGTAGAAGAGTGGGATTATGTTAGGTTAGGTTAAAGTGGCGGCCCGATTGAGTTTCAGACTCACTAGACTATTCAGTCCATTGTAATACCACATTAACTAAAAGTACCTATTACATGTGGGCACTTCTAGTTTTAACCGCTGAACCTTCTCTGTTATTTTCTTCTGTTGAACCAAGCAGATGGTTCCATTGTTACTGCTCACTGGTAAATCTAGATTTTTCACAAGCAAGTTTATTTCCTCTCTCAAGTAGTACCTCTGAATAAAAAAAATAATGCGAATTACGTTTCGTCTTCCGTATTACGTTTTGTTTTTCTAAATGCGCATATCAAAAGTGCGACTCGTTTCAATAACTTTTGAAAATTGCTTTGATTCTCAATCCATTGCAAAGGTGAGTATTAAGTTCGAGTTTAGACGCTAAAATCGTAATTTTTTCACTAAAGTGAAAACAAAATCAGTAAAAACAAGTATATACAGCACTAAGTCCGGCCGGGCCGAATCTTAAATACCCACCACCATGAACCAAATATTAGGGTTTCCTTGAGGACTTGAGGACACTTCCCGAAGATAAATTTAAAGATTTCACCTATGAGGACTATATCAGATTCTGGATTTATAAGAACCATTTTTGTTTGAGTTTTAGAGGAATCATTAACATCTCTTGTAAGTGTGCAAGAAAATTATAAAATAACGTCTTGATTTGAAATCTTAAATCTGTAGAAGCATCTATGAGGCTATGTTACGAATAAAGTTGAAATAAATAAATAAAAAAAATAGAAGTAAAATATGGAAATTTTACATTGAGTTTCAAGCAATTTTCATGATCAGTGCGCCTTCTACACCCTCAAGAAGTGAAGTCGGTCTATATGGAGGCATTACCAAATGGACCGATAAAAACTTAATCCGATACACGTTTTTGTGAGCCTAAAATACCAGAATATTTACAATTTCAGGCAAATCAGATAAAAACTACGGTTTCTAGAAACCCAAGGAGTTAAATCGGGAGATCGTTTTTATGGGGGCTATACTAAAATATGGACCGATACTCACCGTTTTCGGCACTCCTATTTATGACCCGAAAATACCTCTAGATTTCCAATTTCAGGCAAATAGGATAAAAACTTCGGATTCTAGAAGCCCAAGAAGTAAAATCGGGAAATCGGTCTATATGGGGGCTATACCAAAATATGAACCGATACTCACCATTTTCGGCACACCCCTTTATGGTCTTAAAAAACCTCTAGATTTCCAATTTCAGACAAATTGGATAAAAAGTACGGTTTCTATAAGCCCAAGACCCCAAATCGGGAGGTCGTTTTATATGGGGACCATACCAAAACATGGACCGATACTCACAATTTTTGGCACACGTATTTGTGGTCCTACAATACCTCAAGATTTCCAATTTCAAGTAAAGTGAATAAAAACTTCGGTTTCTATAAGCCCAAGAAGTAAAATCGGGAGATCGGTCTATATGGGGGTTATACCAAAATATGGACCGATACTCACAATTTTTGGCACACGTACTTGTGGTCCTAAAATACCTCTAGATTCCCAATTTCAGGTAAATTGAATAAAAACTGCGGTTGCTATAAGCCCAAGAAGTAACATCGGGAGATCTGTCTATATGGGGACTAGTTTTAGTTAGTTTAGTTTTTTTTTAGTTTTAGTTTATTTAATCTTTTCTATTTGATTTTCAGTTACACAATTCAAAAAATTCATATTTCAATTACAATTTAAAATTAACTGGTAGAAAATGCATATAATAATGTACATCTGAAATTTCAAAATAACAGATTAATCTTTATAAACATGATTTAGAAGTAAACCCTCTGCTTATTTACTCGCTAAAAATCTATGTATATTCTAGTAATTAAATTCAGCAATAACACTAAATCTATACTTCAGTGCATATTTAATATACTGATATAAGTTATTCCACCTATCTTCTGTACAACCATTTAAAATAAAAATAATTTCTTGATCTGACAAAATATTACTTTGAAAATACTTTATTCGGTATTCATTTAGGACCGGGCATCTTCCTAAAAAATGCTGGATAGTTTCCATTTCTCTTAGATTGCACAGGGAACAATTCCTAGATTCTAAATGTCTATAAGTTCGTCCATTCAAATTCAGTACATCTGCTCTGGCTTTCATAATATAAGAAATCTTTTGTTGATTGAAATAGCTGATGCAGTATCTATATCCTGCTGAATAATCCAAGCTGTTGTAAATCCTACTTTGGCTCTGTCTGGCTGAGTTCATATGTTTCTGGAGAGCATTACTCTCTAGATAATTTAAAAGTTGGTTCCTCATTATTTTCCACTTTAGTTTATTCTCACAAGATTGCACCATACTTAAATTGATATATTCCACTTGTTCTTTTAGATGCTCATACCAAAATACTTTTTTGCGACAACTTTTTTTTGACAAAATCTGTGGGAGTCTATTGCTTCCATAGTCGAATATTGTTTTTTTTTTTAATATAACCCAGGTGCAATTCGTACGGGTAAATATATCCTTCCTGTTGATGTGTCTCCAATGCAATAACGTAATTTGGTGTATTTTCAGGGAGTTTGAGGATTCTATTCGAGAAATACCGATATAGCTTATTTACTTCTTCGAAGCATGTATATCCCCATATCTGAGCTCCATACGTTTGAATCGATCTGCAAACCGCTAGAAACATTTTCCATTTCGCCATCAAAGATACTTCTGACCTAGATATGTAATTTTTCCATGTTATATTAATGCAAGTTTTCGCCAATCTATTTCCATTGCAAACATGTTTTGAAAAAGCCAATTTAGGTGTTAATGTTATTCCAAGATATTTGTATTCCGAAACTATTCTTAACTGTTCGTTCCTGAAGTACCATTTTTCATTTGCCGTGTTGTTGTTGTTGTTGTAACAGTTTATTGTGATCTCATCCATTTCATGTTATACGCTTGGTACATCAGCTTGTTGGCAGATCAAGGAACTCTGCGACTAAGATGGGGTGTGCCCAGAGTGATCTGGTAGTAAGTCGGGTTGGTTTGGCTGGGCAAGAGAAAAGATGACGCGTGTCGTGTGGCCCTTGGTTGCAAATTGGACAAACGTCAGCTACGCTGCTATCAATCACCGATAAGTAGGAATTGAGGCGGCTGCACTTGCCTGATCTTAATTGGGCCAAAACTACCCTAGTCTGCCGTGGGAGGTCTTTTTCCTCCGGTGCTATGGGCGGTGGTCGGACTCCAAGAACAGGATTAACCTTGTAGCTTCTCACCGCTTCAGCTACAGTATCCTCATGAATCCTGTTCAAACCTGCTTGGTACGCTGCTTGATCTAGAGGCTCTCTTTTATAGCGCTGGATCTCGCGCTCTAGATTATGTATATCAACCCTTACGTTCCTGGGTGGTGGTTGTGTATCCATAAGATGGTGGTTTGGATGATTACTGCGATAACAACCCAGGAGATACTGCTTTGACAACATGTAGTTGTGTCTTCGCACAGGGATGATCTTTGTCTCCACATAAAGGTGATCCAGGGGTGTGCTGCGGAGACACCCAGTCGCAGTTCTAAGAGCAGCGTTCTGGCAGGTTTGTATGTTATTCCACTGCGTATCACTGGTCTGCGGTGTCCACACTGGCGCTGCATAGTTTACCACTGACCGGCCAATTGCCTTATAAGTAGTTAGCAAGGTTTCTTTGTCCGCACCCCAAGTACTGCCGGCTAGTGACTTGAGGACCTTGTTTCTACCACGGAGCTTATTACAAATTGCAGTGGCATGGGCAGATGACCTAAAAAGGCTGTCGAATGTGACCCCAATAATCTTGGGGTAATTTGTGGTCGGAATTATTACTCCATCGACTCTGATATTCAACTGCCTGCGCACTTCTGCCGTCCATGTAGTAAATAGTGTGGCTGATGATTTGGTGGGGGATATCCTCAAGTTTCTCGCAGTGAAATAACTGGTAAGATTAGCTATGTAGACGTTCAACCGATCGCAAATGTCATCAACATTGGGCCCAGATGCCAAGATTGTACAGTCATCCGCATATGATACAATCTCGACGCCGTCAGGAGGGGGTGGAATCGAGGACATGTAGAGGTTAAACAGTGCCGGAGATATCACCCCACCTTGGGGAACTCCCTGTTTAACTCTACGCGGTCTTGACTTTCTGTCCCTGAATTCCACGTACGACTGGCGTCCACACATATAATTCAGCACCCAACGCTTCGCTCCTGCCGGTAGGGACGTATTCTCGATGTCCTCAAATAATGTGGCATGGTTGACCGTATCGAATGCTTTCGATAGGTCAAGCGCCACGAGGACCGTCCTGTGACACGGCCTGGGCTGGTTAAGTCCCTTATTAATATGTGTCGAAATGGCATGTAAGGCTGTTGTCGTACTATGTACCTTACGGAATCCATGTTGATGGTGGGCAGCTGGAAAATTCTCCACAAGGCTGGGGAGGAGTAATGCCTCAAGTGTCTTGGCTACTGGCGAAAGAAGGGATATCGGTCTGTACGATTCACCTTTGCTCGAATCTGCCCGGTTTCAGTAGTGGAATCACCCTTCCCATTTTCCAGACATCGGGTATAATGTGTGATTCCAAAGACAAATTGAGGAGTCTGGTCAGGAACTCAACTCCCAGTATTCCCAGATGCTTCAGCATTAGCATTGAAATTCCGTCAGGGCCCAGCGCCTTAGATGGTTTCGCGCTGTTGATGACATTGGTAACTTCGGCTGCAGTAAATTGTGGTGTGTCATCGGCTCGGAGACCACGTACACGACGGGTGGCTCTCCTTTTCGCTCTATCACTCTCGGGATGCTCGACAAACTGTCGGTTGAAGTATTTGGCGCACCTCTTCGGATCAGTCACAGTCACGTCGCCAAATGTGACTGAAATCCCATCATCCCTTGTGGAGGGGTTCGAGAGGGCTCTAACTGTTGACCACAATTTACCAGTTCCTGTTCCTAAGTTACATTGCTTCAGGTGCTCTAACCAAGTGTTCCGCTTGTGCTCGTCGACTATCTTACTAATCTCTAGATTTAGTTCTCTGATTCTAGGATCAGCAGGGTTAGCACGACGGCGTTCATCACGCTCGTCTGCGAGTCCCGCCGCTTCGGCTGGGAAGTTGGGCCTCACCTGGGCAATTCGACCAGCGGGTATGAAGCGAGCGGCTGCTGCGTTGATGATGTCCCGGAACTCCCTCTGGGCAACATGAACATGTGAGGGGGACGGGAGCTCACTGAAGCGGCGATCGGTGTATTCTCTGAAGCCTTCCCAGTTGGCTTTCTTTTGATTAATAAACGTCCGGCGTTCAGAGGTTATGAAATCGGAGGGTCGGTTGATGGTGAGAATTATGGGGAGGTGGTCCGAACCCAATGAAATGACGGGTTGCCAGGAGACGTCATTTATCAGACCAGGCGATGCTAACGATAAATCTGGCGAACTGCTGCAGTCACCCATAATTCTCGTGGGGGCCTCTTCGTTCACCGTGCAAAATGTGGAGTCGTCTATCTGCTCTGCCAAAGCTATGCCCCTCTGGTCATTACCCAGGAGAGAATGCCAAAGTTCATGGTGGGCATTAAAATCTAGAACCAATCGGTTATGCCCGCTCAACAACCACTCAATGTTTGGGCTATAACCAGGAGCACAGCTACCAACCGGCGGTATGTACACATTGTATAGCTGTATCTCGGCAGCCCCACACTTAACTGCTACCCCCATACATTCCATGTACGGGTCATTAGTGTCTAGCACAAGCGTGATAGGTCTATACTGCACGGAACGGTGTAATATGAAAGCCAGGCCACCACCTCCATTTCTTGTGCGATCCTTCCGTAGGACATTGTACCCATCACAATGTCGTAGGCTGCAGGTGGGATTCAGCTTTGTTTCCTGGATCGCCGCGACCCTTATCCTTTTCCGATTCATAAAGTCTACGATCTCACTAATCTTACCACGGAGCCCGTTGCAATTAAATTGCAAAAATGATGCACTCTCCGGAACTGGTACAACAATATTCGGTGTAAGATGCTGCGGCGGAGAATATTGTTGTGCGGGAGAAGTCGGTGGGGTCACATAATCAGATGACCCACTGCTGCTGTCATTGGCACAGCATCCTGCCACGAAGTCAGTTTGACTATACTCCCGCAGCGATGTTAGGCCGGAGCAATTCCGGAAGTGCACCCATTCCATGCACCGGTTACACCTCACCGAAACCGAGCGATGGTGAATTCGATTTCGGCAGACGGCACAGTACCATGGTCCGGGGTTTTCCTCTATCCCGGCTCGGACCAAAAGCAGGCGGAGAAGGCTCCCCGGGATGCACCTTCTCCAACATGAAAAAATGGACGAGACAACACGTACACTGAGGTGGCAGCCGCTGGCCGATGGCTGGTATCCATCGGGTCAATCCGGTGCGTAGAACCCGCCGCCGTGGGATCGCCTCATTTGCCGTGATTCTCCCTCCTTTCCGGAATATTAGAATCTCCGATTTTGAGAGGTTAACCTCCATGCCCCATTGTGAACAATAACTTTCTTAATTTTGTATCATACTTTGCAATACTTCTGCATCACCTGCTAACAGCAAGATGTCATCTGCATACATCAACAATCTTATATTTGTTTCATCTATCGATAATCCACCTCCAAAACTTTCGTTCATATCATTCAGATATAATGTGAATAAAAGAGGGGATAGAAGGCATCCTTGCTTTACATTCCATTCCACACGGCAGATTGTGTATTTTTATAGACATTGTCAATAAAATTTATAATTTTAGTTGATAACCCTAGTAGGTGTAATTTATAAATTAACAGATGTCTAGGAACTCGATCAAAAGCTGCTCGGAAATCCACAAAAAATGCATAAACTCTTTTTCTTTCTGCAAATTTTAAGTGGACAATTGCTGCAATATTGTAAACGTTATCGACGGTGGAGTATCCCTTCCGAAAGCCTGCTTGGTACTCGTTCAATACATTATTTCTGTGGATCCATTCCGATAATCTCTCTGTAATTATACCCATCATAATTTTTGCCACACAATTCATAAACGAAACTCCTCTATAGTTGCTTGGTTCGTTTAGATCTCCTTTTTTATGTATAGGGTATATTACCGCTTTCTTAAAAAGATCGAGGTCTTCCATTCCATTAAGAATTTGGGTATAAGTTTCTGCTAAGGTTTTTAAAAAGTCTTCGGTTGCGTTTTGGAAGAACTCATAAGGAATGCGGTCCTCGCCTGGAGCTTTATTCTCCCTCGCCTTTATTAATTGTGATTTTAATTCCTCCAGTGTAACCGGGGCATCAGTGTAGACATCAAAGCACATGTTTGATGCATATGACACATTTGGGACTGAAAATCTTGGGTTCAGCAAGGTACTAAAGTAACCGGTCAATGTATTTGTATCTAAGCTACAACCAATATTATTCTGTTCCTGTCGTATCTCTCTTGCTATTGACCACCACATTTTACTCTCAGTTACATACTCCAATTTTTGCTCAAGATGTCTGTAGTACTCGATTTTCTTTCTCTTGCAAGTCCCATTGTACTCCTTTCTTGCCAGGATATACATCTTTTTGTCAATCGGAAGATTACTTTTCCTAAACTTCTTCAACATATTCATTGTTTTGCTTCTAGCTTTTTCGCACTGTTTGTCTAATCACCTTTGTTTGTATGTTTTGTCATTTTTCTTCCATCGAGACCAGAATTAAACTTTAGTCCTTCTACACACTGCTGCATTTCTCCAATTCGCACATTAAAGTCTCCTATTATTATCGGATTTACAATCTCATCATTTCTCATAATTTCTTTCAACTTATCAAATTCTGAACACCAAGCTGCCGGTCTGAGATATATGGGAATAATATCAAACTCCATCATTTCCATTTTTACATCTAACACAACCTTATCTCCATATCTCTTACTTCTGTAATTTATACCATTCCCCAATAATTCTTTCTTCACTCCACATAAGTATCCTCCTGTTGCTCTTCCATACCGACTCATTCTCTCTGCTTCTTTCCAGACTATGCTAAAATGTTTAAATTTGTTGTAAAATCTATTGTAGTTTTTAGGTTCTACGTGCGTTTCCGTTAAAATAAAAATGTCAGATTTCTCTATATATTCGAAAAATTGGTTGTGCAGAAGTTTGTTCTCTAAACCGTGAACATTATAAACAATAATTTGTATTTCTTTCATTACATTTGCGGAATCATTAATATTATGGAAAGCTACGTTATGATCTATTAGTTTTTTGATACAAAACGCTCTAACAAATACTTATAATCTATATTGACATCCACAAAATTTTCTCCAAAGACATTTCTCAATACTTCCATGCCCGTCTTTTTCTGACATGTTAAGATCTTGTTCCGATCCCAATAAATCATCTTTCCATTGACAGCAAGCTTGTCATTTTTGACAAAAATACGCTTTGATTTATCGATATTCATTAACTCCCTTTTTAGCTGAAGCATCGCCTTCTTATCTTGTAACCTTTTACTGGGGAGATCACGTTCAATATAAATTTTTGTGCCAGCGAGATTTTTAGCATGCCTAAGTATATCAAGCACAACCGAGGCTGACGCAAATTCCACGATCACGGCCATTTTGCTCCCTTTCTCATTTAATTTTCTCGCATACTCAATTACAACTTCTTTCTCCATCTTTAGGTTTTCCATAATCAACTTTCTAACTGCTCTATATGGAGACTTGTCGGCATTAAGTCCTCTTATAATAATTTTTCTCCTGCATGTTTCTTCTTCCATTTGACTCATCAGGTGCCTATCCTCCTCCCTTTTCTCTTTCAATTGCTTCAATTCTTCTTTTAAAATTTTATTTTCCTTCTCCAAATTGCTCATATCAGATCTAACTTCCTTCAATTTGTCTTTGATTTCCTGTAAGTCGCTTCTAGTTGGCAGATTCTTTAGCTTTTCATCCAATAAAGTAGACATAATTGCCGTTAAATCCACAATGGACATATTTCCCACTTGATTACTCCGGTTTCCTTTTTCTGGCGAGCGCTCTGTGTAAGTACGCTTCGCTTTTTGTTCAACGTCCCCCACTGTGTCCCCACTACTAACCGTCGCTTTACTAGGGGTTCGTAGCATACTTTTAGGCGTCTTTTTATATTAATTCTTATTAGAGTACTATGGCAACACCACCCCGTATTTTTGACAGAAAGGGTCAGCTGATGTTACAAATGTTTACCTTTTTCAGTGTTTTGAGTGAATTTTGTAAGTGCGGTCTTTCCAATAAGAATTTTGGTATTTACCAAATAAGTTTAACTTTCAATCACAAATTCATTCCGAAATAGTGCAATCACACACGCCTCCCCACTTCGGTTAACGTAGAAGTTATTACTAATTCGCAGCAACAGTTTTTTTCCGGAGTAGCAGCCTCTTAACATGCTTTTGATGTCAATTTTCTGGAGCGATATAGAAACACGTATGTACAGCTGGTTTATTGAGCTAGAAAGTATGGGGACTATACCAAAACATGTACCGATACTCACCATTTTTGCCACACCTCTTTATGGTCATAAAATACCTCTAGATTGCAAATTTCAGGCAAATTGGATAAAAACTTCGATAAGCCCAAGACCCCAAATCGGGAGGTCGGTTTATATGGGGACTATATGAAAACCTGGACCGATATAGCCCACCTTCGAACTTGACCTGCCTGCAGACAAAAGACGAGTTTGTGCAAAATTTCAGCACGATTGCTTCAATCGTGCTGATTACAACAGACAGACAGACGGACAGACGGACATCGTTATATCGTCTTAGAATTTCTCCCTGATCAAGAATATATATACTTTATATAGTAGGAAATCGACATTTCGATGTGTTACAAACGGAATGACAAACTTATTATACCCCCGTCACTATTCTATGGTGGTGGGTATAAAAAGGCATAAAATTATACATATTTGTTGCAGATTTCATTATAACTTGATGGGGAATAGCCCAAAGCAAATTTTCCCAATGTTTGTATTCTATAAAATGGATTATTAAAGAAAAGTAATCGTAAAAAAATTACGATTTTAGCGGCTAAACTCGAACTTAATACCCACCTTAAGAGAAAAAACCTTTCGAGCTCTCTCGTCGTTCACCTTCAGCCTTCTTTCACCAAATTTATTTGGTGGCCAATCACAGTGCTGTTTTTTCAAAAAATTGGTCCTGTAAACCAGATTGAATTTGTCAATTCGTTCGCATACGAACCTCTCGATACGATATCGGCAGGGTTCGACTTCAATGGAACATGGCGCCAGACAGCATCTCGAGTTGTTTTCTGGATCGACGAAACTCTATTGGCGATAAACGTTGTCCAGTTTGATGGGTGCTCATTTAACCAGCTTAGCACTATTTCGGAATCTGTCCACAAATAGACACCATTTATTTCGATGGGAAAATTCGACATTGCTTTATCCACCAACTGTGACAGTAACTGTGCTCCCATCAACTCCAAACGAGGAAATATTTGTGTTTTCAATGGCGCAAGGCGTGACTTTGCACTCCACAACCGAACGGACACAGTATTGTCTACCTAGATGGTACGAATATAAACACAGCACTTTGACGCGTCTGCAAAGCCATGCAATTCGATGCGATTAAACTGATTTTCCGATAACTCGAATCTGGGTATAGCAATATCTTCCACACCGCTCAATTTGCTACGATACTCAATCCACTAGCTGTGCATATTCATAGGTAATGACTCATCCCAGCTAAGCTTTGAAATCCAAAGGTCTTGCATAAAGATTTTGCCTTTTACCACAACTGGGTTAATCAACCCAAGGGGGTCAGAGAGTTGTGCCAACACAATTCTTTATGTCACTGTACGGATCACTTACAACCTTGGCCATACACAAAAAAAAATTTTGTGATTTCAATCACGAAAATCGCGGATTCAATCATTTTTTAAATTGAAATGTCTTCAATGACGAAAATGATAGTACCAATCACCCATTTTGAATGAAAACCAACACGATTTTTAATTAAAAATTTAATTGACTTTTGTCACGGAATCAATTAATAGTGTGATTGAATCAATTTAAAACGTGGTTGATTTTTAACATAAAATTCAATCACAGTTTTAATTGAATTAATTAAAATTTTAATTAATTTCGCGACAAAAATCAACTATTTGATTCATTCAATTAAATAATTAATTGAAATTGGCTATAAATTTCGATCAAAAAATTTATATATTACCCCAAAATCGTATTTAGTTTTTTTTTTTCTTTTGAAAAAAAAAGAAAATTTGTGTTTCTTATAAAACATATTTAATATTTTATTATTTTTTGAATCATGCAATAGACAAATAAATTTGGTTCTTGTCATTTGTGTTTTGTTCTAACATTACTTACAAATACAACTACTATCAATAACAAATATAGGGTGAACAAATAAATTATATAAATCATTATCTTCCTTATAATAATAACCATGTTAGCATGTTCCTTCTAATATGTAGATGCGCCTAGATTTCCAATAAATCAGCAGCCTGTAAGCTAAATTAGTTTTTCTGAAAGTAAAAAGAATAATTCGAATTTAATTTTGTTCAATTAAAAGTTAATTTTGTTAAACATTACCTGCATAGAATATCAAGTTCAATTCTTAGTTCCAGGTTGCAGATTTATAATCTTCTTTTGCAGTTGTAGTCTTTTAGCATAAAAAGGTGTATTAAGGAGCTCGGTAATTTAATTTTAGTAACAATTCCTTTCCAAAATTTCCACACATTAAAATCGTCTATTAAAATTTGAACCAATCAAAGACAAAAATAATGGGAAAGCAATGTAATATTTGGTATTATATTGATGATACTTTGCAAATTCTGGAAATAGAAAAGAAATATGAATGGAAATACATGTTTTTATTATTTTAGGATATTTTTCATATTTTTAAATCCAAAAGAAAGAAATTTTTTTACCATTACATAATTCAGCTCATTAGTTTATATACCAGATATACTGCTCTCTACTTGGGTTCAAACTGAAAAAGGCAGGTAAAACAAAAATGCAATTTAATGCCAACGCCACTTCGCAACTCCAAGGTGAATCTTCCAACAAACCCATACCGCTCTTGGTTTTAAGAAAACTAGGAGTGAAAAAATTTATAATTTTAAAAGATCAATACGGTACCCACTTTTTTATTGCAAACATATTATTATATATTTGATAAAATGATGGAGTTGATGGGATTGATTGGTCAATTTCACGAAATAAAATTGGTCACTAAAAGAAATGAATAAAAAATATATTATTTTAGTCCGTTTAATGTAAACAGGCTTCAATGGAAAACGGTATTCACATTTCACAATTTCTTACCTTCAATAAACGTAGATTGTTTTCCATTTTTACAATACCACAAACACAGGTAATTTCAAATGCGTTCTGTCATATATTTTTTTTTTCAAACCTTTACCACGTGGCCGTTTGTTGTTGCACACTTTATTTATTTCAACCCTTTGCTATGATTTGTTGTTGCGTTCAAAATATTTATGCACACATTTTGAATGCAGCAGACAGAATGTCGCCAATCATGTTTTTCAATTTACGCGAAAAACAAAAACCCAACCGTTCGTTACGAGTTACTTCCACAGACTGATCTCTCCATCATACATTGTTGAATAAATACCCATTCTCTTTTCGCTCTTTCCATTGCTCAAAATTATTCAGTTTCAATGACAAAGGTGATTGGATCAATCACGTGTGTAATTGGAAACGGAAAAAATTTCAATCACGTTTGTAATTGAAAATTATTTCCGAAATGATTAACAAATGGATTGAATCAATTAATATTTTAATTGGAAACGTAACAAATATCAATAATTTTTTTAATTGGTTTTTATTCGGATTTGATTAAATAATTAATTGAATCAATTAACATATTAATTGAATCCGTTTCCAAATTCAATTAAGTATTTAATTGAAAAAATTTTGGTGATAATTTTTTGTGTGTACGTAGTGGAACGTATCTTCTAAAGATGCCCATATGATTCCCAAGGTTTTTATTATTTTAGAATCATTCAACCGAAGAGGTTTCTCTTTATCTGCTATTGGGACACAATTTTAGAATTTCTCGCTATTTGAGGACTGTTAAAGTGCCTTTCGACCTACGCGTTATAGATTGAAAGGGCTTTGAGTTTATGTTGTTTTGGATTTATGCCCACACGTAGATGGACTAGAAATCGCTGTAATTTTGTTCACACACGTCGTTGGGCGCGCGTGGCCTAACCCTTATCGCAAATCAAAGAGTCTGAGTTACAATTTTACAAATCATTTATTGAGGTCTTCGTGATCTATTCTTAGAGTTGCAAATCATAATTAAACTTAAAATATATTAAACAAAGCCGTTAGGAAACAAACGGTAAAACTTAACGAAAATAGGATGATAAGTCATAAGAGCAAATGATAAATAGCAAAAGGAGATGAAATCATTACTCTCTGAAAACATTAATAAAAACAAAAGAAAGTAAAAAAATAATAAAGAGTTAATATTAAGAGAATATATGATTTCTTGGAGCGAATCCGTTGGTACTCTTCGTGAGTACATATTAACATGGGACTGACTGACGTTTTCAATTTGAAGCTTTTTGAACTCGCTTCAACAACGACCATTTTCTTAAGTTAAGTTTAGCCGAACTCATTACGGGTGTTGTCTGTTCATATATTTTGAATATGTCTTCTTCACAGTTAGCTCCACTGATTAAGTCGTCCATATAAAAGTCGGACAATATCACTTTGGATGCCAATGGATATTGATCAGCACAGTTTTCTCCTAACTTTTTTAAACATCTTGTGGCCAAGAAAGGAGCTGATGTAGTGCCATAGGTAATAGTAGGTCGCCACAAAACGGCTTGAAAATTTGTGTCGGCATCTGTAACCCACATTTGTCGATACATCGTATTTATATCGGCTGTTACTGCATACTTGTAGCACCTAAACCTTAAAATGATGGACAGCAAATCAAATACTGGCCCTTTCATCATTACATCGTTGAGAGAAAGACCGCTACTAGTTTTCGAGCAGCAATCGAAAAACAACACGGAAGTTTCATACTGCTTGAATCCATGAATTCCAATATCCTTCGGCTCGACCAACGCCATGTGCGCCAAACTCAAATATTCGCACATAAACTCTCTATATGCCTTTTTCGTATCTCCATCTCTACGTAACCTTCGTTCTAAAGACAACAATCGCCTTTCGGCAGTACCATACGATTCGCCTAGACTCGACACCTTCGATGTCATAAGTACTTTAACAACGAAACGCCCATCGTTGCTCCGTGTAGTGGTGCCGAGGAAAATCACATTCTTTTCTTCGTCAGTCCAAAACTTGGTTTTGACATCCATTTGCTCCATTTCCCAAGACTTCTCCAGAAGCTTCTTAAGCTGTACGTCCTCTCGGTGTCGCAACTACTACGTGGGCGGTTGGAGACAATGCATTCACAGGCTTTACCTGACACGATCCAGCCTAAAGTGGTATTTTGCAACCTTGGCAAGTTCTCTTGAAGAACGATTCTTCCAATGGCCAATAAATCCAAAAACACTTCGGCCCCAAGGTTAGGTTAGGTTATGTGGCAGCCCGATGTATCAGGCTCACTTAGACTATTCAGTCCATTGTGATACCACAGTGGTGAACTTCTCTCTTATCACTGAGTGCTGCCCGATTCCATGTTAAGCTCAATGACAATGACAAGGGACCTCCTTTTTATAGCCGAGTCCGAACGGCGTTCCACATTCCAGTGAAACCACTTAGAGAAGCTTTGAAACCCTCAGAAATGTCACCAGCATTACTGAGGTGGGATAATCCACCGCTGAAAAACTTTTTGGTGTTCGGTCGTAGCAGGAATCGAACCCACGACCTTGTATATGCAAGGCGGGCATGCTAACCATTGCACCACGGTGGCTCCCGTAGCAACTTATGATGTGGTGCGTTACACTCATCACATTTGGAGGCGGTGCAGTTCTTTTGCCAGTCCCCCCTACGTAAACAAATGAAGCAAACCTTTGCTCTCCTCGCAATATAATATCTAGAGCTTTACCGCATTTTAGCAAACTCCTTGCAATGTACTAACTCATGATTGTACCCGTGGCAGGCGACGCAAGATATTTTGGAGATTGGTCACTTCGTTTAACCTTAATTGCCTTCTGTGTCATTGGAGGCTTGTGATCTATACTAATGGCCTTAGGTTCTCGTGCCTCTAGATTTTGACATCGTCTAGTTAAAATAGTGGAACAGTTCTTCCAAGATGAGATTTTGCTATATTTCAAGACACTAGCATCAGCAACTGATTGTCTTCTCTCTGGCAAAAGAGATATTATCTTAGTTTTTGTGGTCACATCAGCCGCAACATCAACCTCCGAACTCAATTTATCTATACTCGCCTGTACGCTTAGGGACTGCTTAAAGTATGATTCCAATATACCAAGTCTACATTCTAATTCTTCCGTTGAAAGAGAAGCACCTTTCTTAGCAATCAGGTTTTTTATGCGTTTGATATTGCCCTTTGTATTAGCTCTCAGCTGTTTGAATTCTACAATTTTCCGAGCCGACACTTCATCGACCCCCTTGCCAGCACCATCACAATTATCATCAGGTGGAGCCATTGTTTACTCAAATTGTTCTCTGTTTACTTTCAATATTCTTCTTTCTGCCAGTTTTCTTCGTAAGCCTTTGCAAACGCAAACCGTTACGCTGTAGCCTCCACCAAGAATAAACGAGCTCAGAATTCTTCCACTCACACTGTTAGAAAAATATGTTTTTCATATGTTCCGATATAAACAAAATGTGTTTCGGGCAAAATTTTAAAACACAATATATTTAAGTGCAAACATGTGATGTTCCTAAACTAACACTAAATGTTTGGGACATCTATGTTAATATGTTAGAATAAATTATGTTTGGGGCATGAATGTTCATAAAAATCATATGTGTGAATGCAAACATATATAAATTTACAAATTTCGACTAAACATACATATGTTGTGATATTTTATTCAAAGCGATAGAGAGAGTATAGAGAAAGAAATAGAGATGGAAACCGAGAGAGTTGACGAAAGATATCAACATTACAAAGCGAAAGAATCAAAAGAGAAAAATTTCTGTGAAACCGCTTGTATGTTGTTTCGGAAAACTGTTTTTTGATAAGGCCAAAAATTTGATATGTTTAAGTCTAAATATTATTTAATTTGAATAAAGAGAATAGACATTCGGAACCAAGAGAATAGACATTTGAAAACCAACCAGCATATGTTTTCGCCTGAGAGCAGCATTTTATGTATGTGTGGACACGTGTTTTGTTAGTTATATATACACCCTCAAAAAATCGCTTCCTTAACATATGTTCCAAACATATTTTGCAGGAAGCACATATATTATTGGATACTGCCGAAACATTAATATGTTTGTTTTATGTGAACATATTATTTGTTTGGAAGCATTTTGAGCCCAAAAATATTATATGCTTGGAAGAATTTTTCCCAAAGACGATTGTGCGCATACCCTAACATACTCGCAATTTTCACTTCCACGAAATATTTTAGTTCTTGGCACCTTTTTCTGTAATACAAAAAATGTTGAAGAAATTATTCACTTTTATAATTTTTTTAAATTTTACCTTTCGCCTGCACGGAGAATCGAACCGAGGACCATACACACACACTATCCACTGGGCTACGTAGCTGTTATAGTCACCAGTAGATAATTATCGTTATAAGTTACATTTATATAGCATAGTTTGCAGCGCCCACAAGCCCATGCAAACATAACATTATTTAACAGAAACATACATTTGTTTGCCACGTGGAGCAGTGGTTATCATGTCTGCCTTGCATGCAAAGGGTCGTGGGTTCAATCCCTGCTCCGACCGAACACTTTTTTTTTTAATTTACACATTTATATTTATACTATATTAAATTTTTATAATGAAACTTTGAAATGTGGGTTATTAAAGATTTATAGTCAGTAACAGTGCTTGATATAAACGTAATTGAGTGATTTTTGGATAAAATATTATTTTTTATTGCAAAAATAACAATTTTGTAACAAAAAACTGTTTTTGGTACAAAACTTTAAAATTTGGAAAGAATTCAAAAACTAACAAAAGAAGAACGTGGAGTCGAGTATAAACATACATAAATAATTTTATAATATAAACATAAATTTATTTAGGCGTGAACAGTTTTTTACTAGCATTGAACACCATCGCTCTAAAATGCCTCTTATTTTTCTTTAATAATTTATTTTAAAGAAAATAAACTTTTTCAATTGTTTTAGCTGCAAAACTCGAACTTAATGCCCGCTTTTATATTTGAAGGTGTCCGTCAACTCCTCGTGGACTACTTATTAATAAAGAGGAACTAAACTTTGTTTTTATACATTTTACTGTGTAATTTTTCGCTATTTCCTCCTTATTTCGTTTTACTGTCCCAACTCTAAAAAGAGTATAGTACCCTTTCGTTATTTTTATGAAGACCCCTGATTTCTTTTAACGAACCAAGAAAAAAAATTGTGCCCATAATGCCAAAATGATAAACAAAACACGTGTCCACACATACATAAAATGCTGCTCTCAGGCGAAAACATATGCTGGTTGGTTTTCAAATGTCTATTCTCTTGGTTCCGAATGTCTATTCTCTTTATTCAAATTAAATAATATTTAGACTTAAACATATCAAATTTTTGGCCTTATCAAAAAACAGTTTTCCGAAACAACATACAAGCGGTTTCACAGAAATTTTTCTCTTTTGATTCTTTCGCTTTGTAATGTTGATATCTTTCGTCAACTCTCTCGGTTTCCATCTCTATTTCTTTCTCTATACTCTATCGCTTTCAATAAAATATCACAACATATGTATGTTTAGTCGGAATTTGTAAATTTATATATGTTTGAATTCACACATATGATTTTTATGAACATTCATGCTCCAAACATAATTTATTCTAATATATTAACATAGATGTCCCAAACATTTAGTGTTAGTTTAGGAACATTACATGTTTGCACTTAAATATATTGTGTTTTAAAATTTTGCCCGAAACACATTTTGTTTATATCGGAACATATGAAAAACATATTTTTCTAACAGTGTAACAGAGAACTTCAGCCGGTGGCTTTTTTTCGTATTGCAATCTTACCCACAAATTGTCGGGCAGTGAGTCCGATTTTTTACATTGATACATATGCGAGAATAAAAACACCGCTCGTATATACACCCTCAGAAAAAATCGCTTCTCTAACATATGTTCTAAACATATTTTGCAGGAAGCACATATATTAGTGGATACTGCCGAAACATTAATATGTTTGTTTTATGTGAACATATATGTTGTGAAGCATTTTGAGCCCAAAAATATTATATGCTTGGAAGAATTTTCCCCAAAGAAGATTGTGCTCATTCCCTCACATAATTTTCACTTCCACGATTTTTTTTAGTTCTTGGCACCTTTTTCTGTAATACAAATAATGTTGAAGAAATTATTCAATTTTATAATTTTACCTTTCGCCTGGACTGAGAATCGAACCGGGAACCATGTAATTTGTAAGCCAACACACTACCACTGGGCTACGTAGCTGTTATAGTTACCAATAGACAATTATCGTTATAAGTTACATTTATATAGCATAGTTTGCAGCGCCCACGAGCCGATGCAAACAAACCATTATTCAACAGAAACATATATTTGTTGACCACGTGGAGCAGTGGTTAGCATGTCCGCCTTGCATGCAAAAGGTCCTGGGTTCAATCCCTACTCCGACCGAACACCAATTTTATTTTAATTTTTGTATTTATATTTTTATATTATTAAATGAAATTTTTACAATGAAACTTCGAAATGTGTGTTATTAAAGATTTACAGTCAGAAAAGAACAGTGCTTGATATAAACGAAATGGACTGAGCTTTTGGATAATTTTTTTTTTTATTGCAAAAATAACAATTTTGTAGCAAAAAACTGCTTTTGGTATAAAAGCTTGAAATGTTGGAAGGAATTCAAAAACTCTAACAAAAGAAGAACGTGGAGTCGAGTATAAACATACATAAATAATTTTATAATATACACATAAATTTAGTTAGCCGTGAACAGTTTTTTACTAGCATTTAACACCATTTTAAATGCATTTAAAACTTATCGTGTTTTGTACTTAATATCATTTTTACCCTTAAGGCCGGTATTAAGTTGGCATTATCGTTCTAAAATGACCCTGTTTTGCCTTTTACTTTTCTTTAATAATTCATTTTAAAGAAAATAACCTTTTTCAATTTTTTAGCAAAACTCGAACTTAATGCCCGCTTCCGAATGTCTATTCTCTTTACACGAGTATTCAAATTAAATAATATTTGGACTTTCCGAAACAACATACAAGCAGTTTCACAGAAATTGCTCTCTTTTGATTCTCTCGCTGTGTTATGTTGATATCTTTCGTCAACCCTCCCGGTTTCCATCTCTATTTCTTTCTCTACACTCTCTCTCTCTCTCTCTCTCTCTGTCGCTCTCTGAATAAAACATCACAACATATATATGTTTACTCGAAATTTGTAAATTTATATATGTTTACATTCACACATATTATTTTTATGAAACATTAATGGCCCAAACATAATATATTCTAACATATTAACATATGTGTCCCAAACATTTAGTGTTAGTTTAGGAACATTACATGTTTGCACTTAAAAATATTGTGTTTAAAAATTGTGCCCGAAACAAATTTTGTTTATATCGGAACATATGAAAAACATATTTTTCTAACAGTGTACCAACCCAATAAACACAAACGTTTGAAAATTGCTAAATTTCATTTTTTCAAAGGATTAGCGTAACATTCAAGTTGAGAAATTGTTGAGAAAATCGCGTTCTCAACAAAAAGCAGACATTACCCTCAACAGTAAAATTCAACACATTAGCAATAATTTTTCAAGTGTTATCCTCAAATTGAAATGCATCGCTACTCAATAATTTGTCAAACAATTTTGGATGCGAGTCAAATTCAAAATTAACATCGTTGCAAATACTTTTCAACCTAAATTTGTATGAATGATATATCCACTTCAAATTAAAAGTCAAAGCCAAAATTCTATGAATTTTGTATGAATGATATATCCATTTGTAAATTTGTATGAATGATATATCCACTTCAAATTAAAAGTCAAAGCCAAAATTCTATGAATTTTGTATAATTTATTAATTTTCGTCAAAATAAAATATATAACAATACACTACACTACATTATACACTACAATACCAATTGAAAAAAAATATTTTATTAAATATATCAACAAATAAGAACAAAACAACAAAACTTTAAATATCTTAAACATATTTGTAAACACTTTTGCATAGATAATTCGATTTTCTTCCTGTTGGTGTCATAAAACTGCATTAAAATCAATTAATATGCTGGCAATTTGAAATTAAGAACGTGCTGGACCGCGTGTTAGAATAGATTTTTTAAACTGATAATAGGATGTAATTAAACTGACGATGTGATGCCCATTTTCATCCAGAAGTTGTTGATATGGAGTAGTATCAAGTTTTTAACATTTTAATTGGTTGCAATTTAAAATGTTTCTGGAACGTTTTTTGTCGATAAGCCACTCATTTTTCATCGGTCAGCTTCTTAATGTTTGCAAGAATGTAGCATTTAGCAAAGATTTTAGTTTTCTGCAAAGAGATTTAAATTTAGTGACTTCTCTAAAGTGTTGATTTAATTTTTCATATTGACTTATCAATTATTATAAACTATTTGAAGCAGTTCCAGTTAATTGTCCAACATTTTTTCATCGGTCAGATTTTTAATGTTTTCAAGAACGTAGAATCCATAATTTTAGTTTTCGGCAAAGATATATACATTTAGTGACTTCCTCAAAGTTTTATTTTATTTTATTTTATTTTCACTTACCTATTATTATAAACTACTTGGAGTAAATTCAGTTATTTGTCTAAAATTTTCCAATTGTTTTATTTCTTCCAATTGACCACGAACATCGTTGCACAATGAAGTATTGAAAACCACATGGTTTTTTCGTTGCATATTAGGGTAGTGTTTTGTCAAAGTTTTCTCATATTATCTTCAACACCTTTTCAAAGACTTCGTCAACATTTTGGCAAATTGGAAGTAATTCGCAAACAATTTGAAGATGAGCTGTTTCAAGTCAAGTTGAACTTATGTTGAAACTTACATTTACCGTCAAACTGAAAAGTTGTTGCATTTGAAAAACGCTCATCCTGTGTTTATTGGGAATGTTCGTTTGCAGTGTTAACCAATCGACATCGTAACAATGCGCTGTAGTATACATCTATTAAGTGTGATTGCATTGACTGTGGGCGTCATTCAATGTCGACAACATTTATGTTTATAAACAGATTTGGCGATTTATTCATAGTAGTTCTGATCCTTTAGTAAGAATGCTAGAGATGAGGATTTAATAACATTTTTACAAATGTTGAAAATTTGAATGCACCTAAATTCAAATTTATTTGGGAAAATTATATAAAATTAATTTAAAATGGAAACTATTAACGTTTTCCTAAAAATATGTTTCATTTATACGTAACCATGATTTGTAGACATTGAGAGATTAACTCGTTTTAGGACAAGCCAGTGATGGGATTAATATATATTTTACAAATATCAATTGAAACTTGTCCTAAATTGTTTTCATTGTTTAAAATGAATTAATTTAATGCAGCTATTTAAGCAACATATTTACATCGCCTATATGGGTTTTTCAGTAGGATTTGTAAACTTAGTACGCTAGCGCGTCCGTAATGGTAAAATAAAAAATTTCATCGCTATAGCTAGCCAAATATACGAAATGAATTTCATATATTTTTATTTTGGCAAATTAACAATAAGCTTTATGTAAAACTAATGTTTCTTTTTAAATTCATTAAATTAAATGTAATTGATTATTAATTAAAAATCCTAAAATCCTAAAAAAATATGTTTTTTTTTTTAATTATTCTGGTTTTTATTTTAACATTTATCGTGGTGTGCTAATATCCTCCTCTAGAAATGTCCAAAACTTTTTAAGTCGATACGACCAATAGTTTAGAAGTTATATTATTTCCAAATATTTTTGAAATACTCCTATGTGATGGTAAACTTGTTTTCATTATAAAATACAAAACGCGCTGAAACAAAATCAATAACTACCAGCAGTTGACATCACTTTAAGAGAATTGAGAGAGCATCCAATAACACTGCTGAGACATGTGGTAACCAATTTGACTAATTGCTTTACTACGGTGTTTTCGAGAGACAAACACTCATACTAACAAACATCGACAGTCGTCGGTTGCGTTGGATATTGGTGGTTGAAATTCTTTATACCAATTGGTGTTTTAAGATTGCAAATATTGGTGTTTACTAAATACACTGCTCGGTTGCGGTAGATCGCAACCGTTAATAAAGTTTTTATTTATTTAATAAAAATAACAATATATACAAATTTAACTCAAATTAATACTTTATTTCACACATTTTAAAATTCAGTTTAGTAATAAAATTTGAACAGTTTTTATGTTCTTCGAGGCGTTCCCCTCCACATAAATCATTTTAAAGCGGTTGAACTGCTTTGCGTCGGTCACTGGAATGGATTATATAAAATAAAAAAATGATAATTCTTTACTACTAATTTTTTTAATATAACTAATAATTGACGTTCTTACCATAATATATGAAACTCAACGACTTATTAAACAGAAACGATCCGAACACCACAAAACTTAGGGAAATATGTTTGGTTTTTAATATTTCACCTTAAATACGGTACTCTCAGAATGCTTAAATGGTTTCTAAAAGATTTCTACGTGGAATTCTAATGTGGAAGGGTTCCTTTCCGATTACTTTGTATGCTGAAAGGAGTTAATGTACAAAATTATTGGTGAAGAACCAACTACATTATGCAGAATGATACTTCCAACACCAGAGGGTGGGCATTAAAGTCTCCTAGCACCAATCGATTATGCCCGCACAACAGCCACTCAATGTTTGGGTTATAATCTGGAGCACAATTACACGATCTCACTAATCTTACCTCGGAGCCCGTTGCAATTAAATTGCAAAAACAATGCACTATCCAGAACTGATACAACAATATTAGGTGTAAGATGATGCGGCGGAGAACATTATTGTGCAAAATATGGGGCCATCTATCTGCTTTGCCAAATCTGTGCCTCTCAGGTCATTACCTAGGAGAGAATGCCAAAGTTCATGGTGGGCATTAAAGTCTCCTACCACCAATCGATTATGCCCGCACAACAGCCACTCAATGTTTGGGCTATAATCTTGAGCACAGCTAGCAACCGGCGGTACATACACGTCGTATAGCTCTATCGCGGCCGCCTAGTCTTGACTGCTACCCCCATACATTCCATATAAGGGTCACTAGTGTCTGGCACAAGCGGGATAGGTATATACTGCACGGAACGGTGTAACATGAAAGCCAGGCCACCACTTCCACTTCTTGTGCGATCTTTTCTAGCAAATTGTATCCATCACAAGGCTGCAGGTGGCATTCAGCTTAGTTTCCGCCGCGACCCTGATCCTTTTCCACCACCTCCACTTCTTGTGCGATCCTTTCTAGCAATCACAAGGCTGCAGGTGACATTCAGCTTAGTTTCCGCCGCGACCCTGATCCTTTTCCGATTCATAAATTACACGATCTCACTAATCTTACCACGGAGCCCGATGCAATTAAATTGCAAAAACGATACACTATCCGGAACTGACACAACAATATTAGCTGTAAGATGCTGCGGCGGAAAACATTGTTGTACGGGGATGTCGGGGGGTCGCATAGTCTGACGACCCACTGCTGCTGTCGTTGGCACAGCATCCTGCCACGTACTCAGTGTGACTATACTTCCGCAGCGATGTTAGGCCGGAGCGGTTCCGGAAGTACACCCATTCCAAGCACCGTTTACACCTCACCGAAACCGAACGGTGGAGGATCAGGTTTCGGCAGACTGAACAGTACCATGGTACGAAGTTTTCCTCTATCCCGGGTCGGACCAAAAATCCGGACGAAACAACACGTACACTGATGTGGGCAGCCGCTGGCCAATGGGTAGAATCCATCGGGTCAATCCGGTATAGAGAACACGGCGCCGTGGTACTGAAAATTTTTTGTGTGTTCATTTGGTGATAATACTTGTATTTTGTAACGAAACATAAATGTTGCCAAACACTGTTAAAGATCAAGCTTTGCCAGCTTCTAATGAAAACGCTGGCAAAAAGCGGCGTACATAAAGGCCTGGTTTTGTATCGAAAAATGTAAGATAGCCGTAACATAACGTCAACGTATGATTTTTTGGCGATTAACCAAAGCGTCCCAATAATCCAGTCATACATGTATAATTTATGTGTGGTATCACACTTACATACATGTATAATTTATGTGTGGTGTCACACTTAAAATCGACTACACTTTACACCGTCACAGACTTGAAAAATGTACACGAACATTTGTTCTGTGTAGGCTTATTGTACGGCGATCGTATGCAAATTTCAATGTGTTTTGTATGTATTTTGCAAATTTTATTGAGCAAAATCACGATGTAAAAACCCATCTAAAATTTTAAACAAAATTTCTTCTCACTGGTGTTTAAATTGGAGGGTTGTTTTAGTCAGCTGTTGGTCAGTGTGTTCGAAACTGTAATATTGCCACAAGTTTTAAAAGTTTTTTTTATTATTTATTCATTTAAACATAAAATTAGTGCTTAAATATATGCACTACAACTAGTCTTTAATTTCAAGTAATACTAACTAGTAATTAATTTAGATTAAATTATGAATTCAGTGCAGCTTACACTGGTAGAAAAAGTTTCGTTAATACGATTAATTTCTACGTTGTATTAACGAAATTCTTCATTAAAAGTCAGCCAACGTAGCATTTCGTTATAACAACGTAATTTTACGTTATATTTACGAAACCCTTTATGGAATACATTTCGTAGTATTAACGAATAATTACGTAGATATTACATAGCCTTTTCGTTGTATTAACGAATATTATTCGTTGTATAAATGAAATTTATTCATTGTATGGATGCAGCTTATACGTTGTATGAACGAAAATCATTCATTGTATGAACCCAGTGTTTTCATTGTATGAATGAAAGGCGAACGTTGTATAAATGAACACAAACGTTTTATTAATGAAACCCAACCAATTATTGCATTTGAGTGTAGTCATTGGTAGTGTATTATTTTTTGTTAAGATCTTTGAAATAGGATTTATATACTCGTACAGTAGGAAATAATATTTATTGATAAATTAAGTAATTTAATAATCATATAGTGTGACTTTCACTTAAGAAAAAAAGCCTCTAATTTCTAAGACCAAAAAATGATAATCGTATCGCCGTGTCCATTTATCCAATTTATTTTTGCAATCAAGGTTCATTACGGTAATTGTTCCGCCTTCTTCATCTGAAAGGTCACTTCCCCGTGGCATTTTCACTAAAGATTAAAAATTTACACTAAATTTCTTGCGAATATACAAAAAAACACCAATTTAACTCTCCCACCATCTATGTTTATTATTCACAACGAAACTGTAATGAGCCTGTGCACTCTTCAGCGAAAAGAACGTAAATGTTGTTAAGGTTTGCCCATCAGACAAGTTTTTAGTTGAACTTTTTACCGTTTGTTTTTCAAGACGCACACGCAAACATGTGCTTATTGCCATGCTTAGATGTGTATGTACAAATTACATAGACACTACAGACGTATTAGAGAGAGTATGGAGAGACGTTTTAGAGAGAGAGAGAGAGAGAGAGTACGGAGAGGCAGAAATACTCAAACTCCCATTCGTATTATTAATGAACATATTTCATTAATATGACGAAATATAACAATTTAAAATTTATTTTTTAACGACCCATATCATTATATTAACGATCGCTTTCGTTTTATAAATGAAATTTTCAATTCCAGTTTCGAAGTATATAAAACGACTGTTTTAAGGGCTAAAAGTTTCCAAAAGTTACTCTCTATGTGCAAATGATTATAATAATTTCATCTTGGTAATTTTTTTTATTCTAATTCTTTAAAAAATTACAAAGTTAATATTCGTAATATTAACGAAACGTGTTTCATTAATGTAACGAAAAACCAAAACACAAAATTGTCTTTCAACGATTGATTTCGTTGTATTAACGATCACTTTCGTTCTTATAACGAAACATTTCGTAATATTAACGAAAAATAATCAAAGAAGCCCGTTCGTTAATAGTACGAAACATTTTTCTACCAGTGTAATTAAACAAAAAAGTTTTAATCGAAATCGTGATTGATTTTTGTGAATACTGTCTGCTTTCCTAAACAAATCCTAGCTTCTTAATGAAAATAGACGGCACTTTCAGAATCAATTCTAAAAAATCAATGGGCTAATAAAAGTGAATTTCTACAAATTTATTGCATGAAAAATATGGCATCTTCACTTCTGCAAAGTGTTCTTGGCAAAGCTTATGGACAAAAGCTAACGCAGCCAATATCTTTCTGTTGATGTGAGACGTCGCTATCAAAAATTGTTTGAAATATTATTGCAAATATTTTAGAAGTAAAAAGGTGTGAAATCACAAACAAAACTGTTATTTTGATCATTACACTTAAATGTCCGGATACAAAAAAACATGTTCAACAAAATAAAGAATGTAAAAAACTTTTCCGTCGTCAAAAATGAATGAGCGGCACAGCGATTATTTCTTCAAGAGTGACTTCGACCTCGAATGTAAAAACCAAGTCAAAACCAAGTCTTCCTTATAAAGGGTGATTTGTTAAGAGCTTGATAACTTTTTTAAAAAAAAAAAACGCATAAAATTTGCAAAACCTCATCGGTTCTTTATTTGAAACGTTAGATTGGTCCATGACATTTACTTTTTGAAGATAATTTCATTTAAATGTTGACCGCGGCTGCGTCTTAGGTGGTCCATTCGGAAAGTCCAATTTTGGGCAACTTTTTCGAGCATTTCGGCCGGAATAGCCCGAATTTCTTCGGAAATGTTGTCTTCCAAAGCTGGAATAGTTGCTGGCTTATTTCTGTAGACTTTAGACTTGACGTAGCCCCACAAAAAATAGTCTAAAGGCGTCAAATCGCATGATCTTGGTGGCCAACTTACCGGTCCATTTCTTGAGATGAATTGTTCTCCGAAGTTTTCCCTCAAAATGGCCATAGAATCGCGAGCTGTGTGGCATGTAGCGCCATCTTGTTGAAACCACATGTCAACCAAGTTCAGTTCTTCCATTTTTGGCAACAAAAAGTTTGTTAGCATCGAACGATAGCGATCGCCATTCACCGTAACGTTGCGTCCAACAGCATCTTTGAAAAAATACGGTCCAATGATTCCACCAGCGTACAAACCACACCAAACAGTGCATTTTTCGGGATGCATGGGCAGTTCTTGAACGGCTTCTGGTTGCTCTTCACTCCAAATGCGGCAATTTTGCTTATTTACGTAGCCATTCAACCAGAAATGAGCCTCATCGCTGAACAAAATTTGTCGATAAAAAAGCGGATTTTCTGCCAACTTTTCTAGGGCCCATTCACTGAAAATTCGACGTTGTGGCAGATCGTTCGGCTATTCATGATGAAATGTCAAAGCATACTGAGCATCTTTCTCTTTGACACCATGTCTGAAATCCCACGTGATCTGTCAAATACTAATGCATGAAAATCCTAACCTCAAAAGAATCACCCTTTAGTATGAACACAAAAATCTTACGTTTTTTACTTTTAATTCCACAGCCTAGTGTAATTGTGTTATTATTTTGTATAGATTATCAGAAAAATATGGTTAATTTATAGTTTCTGTCTGCAAATAAAATACATTGCAGAAAAAGTTAGTTGTTTAAAGTTTTCGATCAGAATTTCAAGCCACGTGCGAGCCAGAACAACTATCTTTTTTCGTGGTGCGTAGAAAGTGTATAGTGTGGTGTACAATGCGGTTAGACTCAGAACAAGCATGATTATTGTTGATATGAGTTGATATAGGTTAGGGATAATGGAAATCGATGAAATAACAATTTGTTCCTTTTTATCTATTTTCTTAAAACGACATTGGAAAAAGAAATTTTGTTCGCCTTAAACAGTGTGTAATTAATTTAATATTTTAAGGTCGGTACTATGCTCATTCTTGCGAAAAAAATTATACAAATCATTATTTCGCACATAGAGAGCGGTGTTTATTTAGGTAACTGGGAGCGATATTGAATAAGTTATTACGCACACACACACACACACAATTCTAGCCATTTAATTGAAAAAGAAGAAGAATGTGAATTTATTTATTTGCGAAAACAATTTTGTTATTGAAAAAATACAATACAAATCTAACAATAAGCTTCACTATATCAAACCAATATTTTATTTACCTTTACTCAATACATATTTTATTTCACATACACGATTCACATTCAAATATACATATGTGTGCGTCTGTGTATTTGTTTGGTGGTTGCTGCTTGCTATTACAAACATAGACCAAGGAAGGTATAGACATCTCAAATGAATACACAGCGCTGTAGTTTGTCTGCACACTGTAGATGGCTCTTTTTCGTCGCCAATTGAGTGATTTTTTACTTTGGCTTTAATTTGTTTTCTTTCCTTTGTTTTCTTGATGAAACACCAAATATTGTAAAAGCATATAAAATTCTATCCATCCATCCATCCATCCACACCTTTTTTGTAATGCAAATAGACTGATTTGTACGGTAATTCTCGTTTTCCAAAAAGAAATTTGAGTACTTGACTGCGCAATTGAGTGGAATGACTGCGCACTGCAAATAAACAAAACCATGCTTAATTGTCAAACGATGTCTTATATTTAATTGGTCTATGATTACAAAATTAACATTTGATTTTTCCTTGGGCAATTGATCTGCTACTCCTTTGGTCCTTCGTATATTTTCGGAACAAAAATATGATCCGTGTTTGCGTTATAAACCCACACAAATAATATTAATAAATAAATTATTTCTTAATTCATATTGCAAATGGCGCCATAAATGTCAGTTTTTCAACTCGAAAAAAAGTATTACAAATGGAAAAAAATTTCGCTAGTTTTTTGCATTTTTTGGTTTTGTATAGGATTTCGCAGTGGAAATCGAACATAGTACCGGCCTTTAGGATAATTTGAATATTTACCGTTAGGTTTCCCCATTGGAAAATTTATAAAGCAGTAAAATAAAACAAGTATATACAGCAGTAAGTTCGGCCGGGCCGAATCTTAAATACCCACCACCATGAACCAAATATTAGGGTTTCCTTTGAAATTTCAGGAGGGCTTGAGGACTTGAGGACACAACCCGAAGATAAATTTAAAGATTTCACCTATGAGGACTATATCAGATTCTGGATTTATAAGAACCATTTTTGTTTGAGGTTTAGAGGAATCATTAACATCTCTTGTAAGTGTGCAAGAAAATTATAAAATAACGTCTTGATTTGAAATCTTAAATCTGTAGAAGTAAAATCTGGAAATTTTACATTGAGTTTCAAGCAATTTTCATGATCAGTGCGCCTTCTACACCCTCAAGAAGTGAAGTCGGTCTATATGGAGGCATTACCAAATGGACCGATAAAAATTTAATCCGATACACGTTTTTGTGAGCCTAAAATACCAGAATATTTACAATTTCAGGCATATCAGATAAAAACTACGGTTTCTAGAAACCCAAGGGGTTAAATCGGGAGATCGTTCTTATGGGGGCTATACTAAAATATGGACCGATACTCACCATTTTCGGCACACCTCTTTGTGACCCGAAAATACCTCTAGATTTCCAATTTCAGGCAAATAGGATAAAAACTTCGGATTCTAGAAGCCCAAGAAGTAAAATTGGGAAATCGGTCTATATGGGGGCTATACCAAAATATGGACCGATACTCACCATTTTCGGCACACCTCTTTATGGTCCTAAAATACCTCTAGATTTCCAATTTCAGACAAATTGGATAAAAACTACGGTTTCTATAAGCCCAAGGCCCCAAATCGGGAGATCGGTCTATATGGGGGCTATACCAAAATATGGACCGATACTCACAATTTTTGGCACACGTATTTATGGTCCTACAATACCTCTAGATTTCCAATTTCAGGTAAATTGAATAAAAACTGCGTTTTCTATAAGCCCAAGAAGTAAAATCGGGAGATCGGTCTATATGGGGGCTATACCAAACTATGGACCGATACTCACAATTTTTGGCACACGTATTTGTGGTCCTCTAGATTTCCAATTTCAGGTAAATTGAATAAAAACTGAGTTTTCTATAAGCCCAAGAAGTAAAATCGGGAGATCGGTCTATACCAAAATATGGACCGATACTCACAATTTTTGGCACAAGTATTTGTGGTTCTACAATACCTATAGATTTCCAATTTCAGGTAAATTGAATAAAAACTGCGGTTTCTATAAGCCCAAGAAGTAAAATCGGGAGATCGGTCTATATGGGGACTATACCAAAACGTGGACCGATACTCACCATTTTTGGCACACCTCTTTATGGTCATAAAATACCTCCAGATTTCAAATTTCAGGCAAATACGATTTCTATAAGCCCAAGACCCCAAATCGGGAGGTCGGTTTATATGGGGACTATATCAAAACCTGGACCGATATAGCCCATCTTCGAACTTGACCTGCCTGCAGACAAAAGACGAGCTTGTGCAAAATTTCAGCACGATTGCTTCATTATTGAAGACTGTAGCGTGATTACAACAGACAGACAGACAGACGGACATCGTTATATCGTCTTAGAATTTCTCCCTGATCAAGAATATATATACTTTATATAGTCGGAAATCGATATTTCGATGTGTTACAAACGGAATGACAAACTTATTATACCCCCGTCACCATTCTATGGTGGTGGGTATAAAAAAAAACAGTGTTCGAAATGCCTCCGAAGCTCCGGTGTGTCAGCTTTTGCTCTCGAAACCCTATGAACAAAGTGCCAAAACGAATGAGCGGCACTGAAAAAGTAGCTCTTTTTGAGCTAATTTAAATGAAAAACTCCTGCTCACAAAGCTCTTCCATATATGACAGAAGAAATATGTAGTAGTATATGTGACACAAATTGAAATTGGCGATGCCATAATGAGTTGAATGGGGACGGGCAACTACGTTGTGAGTTTGGTTTTCATGTAATACTTTAAATATTAAACCGCGATATTAAGCTACTATGTACCTATATTTATATTTCATTTGTTTAAAAAAAAACTAAAAATAAAACAAAAAGCAAACAAAGTTACATTAAATAATGTAAATTTTATACATTTGCTAGTTAAGGCAGCGATATAATTCTTTATTCCAGAAATGAAGAATTAAGTTTTATTCTTAAAATATTTTCTGAGGTTTCGAGGTTTAAGCGGTTGCCGGTCAATATAAATTGTAGAGTTGAAAATGCGCGTTCTATGGCTACCTTTACAATATTACAATATTTTTAAAGCACATTGAATGAAATAGAATTTATCAGTGTTGGCGGAACAGGGAAACATATATTGCTAAGTAAGTATATTTTATAACATTTCATATTTTTGGTATTTCGAAAAACTTATGATGTTGTCTCTTCATTTTAAATTGTACGTCACTTGCATCAGATTCAACTTTAGTTTGAGAAAACAAAAATTTAAAGAGGAGCTGACTTTATTGGTCATTGTTTCTATGACGTATATTAGAATAATACGTTAGAATTTTGATCATAGACCAACATTTTGTATTGACGCTTAGGTATAGTGGCAGTCCGATATTTCAGGCTCACTAGGACTATTCAGTGATACCATTGTGGTGAAATTTTTTTTATTTATTTATTTAGTCTATGAAATACATATCCTTACAGACTACGTAATTAAGTTATTACGTCAATTCATTACTAATGCACAATACCATGTAATATTTGCTTCAATTTCTCCTTAGCAAAATCTACAAATTCTTATAAAGAATTATGCAGTCTCGTAGCTTTGGTAACAGCATACGAAGGAAAAAGTTTCTCAATATGAATCGGATAGTGATAACGGAGAGAGCGGGACGGTGCATTAAATTTAACACAGTGTAACAATTGTGGACAGTCAACCGAAGAGTTGATAATACCATTTAAAAAAATTTAACGAATCTATATCTCTTCTAGAACTTAAAGATTTTAACGAAATTGATGCACATCTACTTTCCTATGACGGCATTGGAAATTTAACGAAGTTAATGCATATTTCACGTAGTTCTTCCGTACTTTCTCCACACGATTTACATGTATAACAGCATTAGGACTCCAGACAATTCAAGGACATATGCACAATAAATTCTTTTCTTTGTGTATGGATCAGAATACTCGGAAGAATTTCTTCTGATAAAATTCATACTACACCCTCAAAAAAAATCGCTTCTTTAACATATGTTCCAAACATATTTTGCAGGAAGCACATATATTATTGGATACTGCCGAAACATTAATATGTTTGTTTTATGTGAACATATTATATGTTTGGAAGCATTTTGAGCCCAAAAATATTATATGCTTGGAAGAATTTTTCCCAAAGACGATTGTGCTCATACCCTAACATACTCGCAATTTTCACTTCCACGAAATATTTTAGTTCTTGGCACCTTTTTCTGTAATACAAATAATGTTGAAGAAATTATTCACTTTTATAATTTTTTTAAATTTTACCTTTCGCCTGCACGGAGAATCGAACCGAGGACCATACACACACACTATCCACTGGGCTACGTAGCTGTTATAGTCACCAGTAGATAATTATCGTTATAAGTTACATTTATATAGCATAGTTTGCAGCGCCCACGAGCCCATGCAAACATAACATTATTTAACATACATTTGTTTGCCACGTGGAGCAGTGGTTAGCATGTCTGCCTTGCATGCAAAGGGTCGTGGGTTCAATCCCTGCTCCGACCGAACACTTTTTTTTTTTAATTTACACATTTATATTTATGTGGGTTATTAAAGATTTATAGTCAGTAACAGTGCTTGATATAAACGTAATTGACTGATTTTTGGATAAAATATTATTTTTTATTGCAAAAATAACAATTTTGTAACAAAAAACTGTTTTTGGTACAAAACTTTAAAATTTGGAAAGAATTCAAAAACTAACAAAAGAAGAACGTGGAGTTGAGTATAAACATACATAAATAATTTTATAATATAAACATAAATTTATTTAGGCGTGAACAGTTTTTTACTAGCATTGAACACCATCGCTCTAAAATGCCTCTTATTTTTCTTTAATAATTTATTTTAAAGAAAATAAACTTTTTCAATTGTTTTAGCTGCAAAACTCGAACTTAATGCCCGCTTTTATATTTGAAGGTGTCGGTCAACTCCTCGTGGACTACTTATTAATAAAGAGGAACTAAACTTTGTTTTTATAGATTTTACTGTGTAATTTTTCACTATTTCCTCCTTATTTCATTTTACTGTCCCAACTCTAAAAAGAGTATAGTACCCTTTCGTTATTTTTATGAAGACCCCTGATTTCTTTTAACGAACCAAGAAAAAAAATTGTGCCCACAGTGCCAAAATGATAAACAAAACACATGTCCACACATACATAAAATGCTGCTCTCAGGCGAAAACATATGCTGGTTGGTTTTCAAATGTCTATTCTCTTGATTCCGAATGTCTATTCTCTTTATTCAAATTAAATAATATTTAGACTTAAGCATATCAAATTTTTGGCCTTATCAAAAAACAGTTTTCCGAAACAACATACAAGCGGTTTCACAGAATTTTTTCTCTTTTGATTCTTTCGCTTTGTAATGTTGATATCTTTCGTCAACTCTCTCGGTTTCCATCTCTATTTCTTTCTCTATACTCTCTCTATCGCTTTGAATAAAATATCACAACATATGTATGTTTAGTCGAAATTTGTAAATTTATATATGTTTGCATTCACACATATGATTTTTATGAACATTCATGCCCCAAACATAATTTATTCTAACATATTAACATAGATGTCCCAAACATTTAGTGTTAGTTTAGGAACATCACATGTTTGCACTTAAATATATTGTGTTTTAAAATTTTGCCCGAAACACATTTTGTTTATATCGGAACATATGAAAAACACATTTTTCTAACAGTGTAGAGTAGGCCGTGGGAATAATATAACTCAAATGTTATGTAAAGGTTAGTGTAGTATCAAAAAATAACTCCCAAATCTAAATTCTCTTTCACAACATCATGTTTGTGATTAGAATTTATTTATTTATTTATTGTTTATTTTAATCATACAGTAAATGTATGATAAAAAGAGAAAAGAAGCATTGGTTGCTAAGACCATCAGCTACAAATTGGAAATTAAATAATGAGAAAATATAAATAATATTATAATAATATAAATAATATAATATTATTATCGACATCTATGAACAGTCAGTTGTTTACATTTTGAAATATTTATTGGTAAGCCATTCGTCGATGTCCAGAATGAAA
Organism: Haematobia irritans; assembly: GCF_050003625.1. Lineage (NCBI taxonomy): Eukaryota > Metazoa > Arthropoda > Insecta > Diptera > Muscidae > Haematobia > Haematobia irritans. The sequence continues at coordinate 75,769,996 of NC_134400.1, read as the reverse complement.
ATCTATCCAAATCATCTTGTAACAGCTCAACATTTCGTAAACGCATATAAACCTTTACGTCATCAGCATATAGGATACGTTTGGAGTGAATGAAGTAGTTAACTATATCGTTAATTAACATAACCACGTTTTATTAAAATAATTTATTAATAATTTGAATATTTCATTAGATAATAAAAGGAAGTTGTAAGGAAAGCTTGTCTCGCAGGATCAGGAAGAAGTAAAAGAAGAACGATAAAAGTCATTGGATCAATAATAATCGATTTTTCACAGAATTGCCATGTCCACTATATCACAGTTCCTCCCCCACTAGATAGTCCTTTAACCTTGCTGAAAGGATTCTTTGTCTTCGGGGTCTTATTCCCGATTCCTCAGATCCATTCGGTTCGCTAACATGCTCGGATCGGTTGGGATTTTGTTGCCGATTCCGCCCGTATTTGATCAATATGCCTTGATTGTACGTCTCCATTTCCGTCTATCTCATAATTTCGGTTCCCAGCTATCATTACTTTACTTGGCAGCCATTTTTCACCTCTTCCAAAATTCCGAAACCACACTAAATCACCTAAATGTTAAATCTCCTGTTACATTTAATTGACTGCTCTTTTCATCCATAGTCTCTCCCGTTTTATGATTATCCGGATGAATTTTGTCGAATTTATTACGTAACCTCCTACCCATAAAAATATCTGCAGGACTTCTACCCGATGAGGTGTTGGGTGTTGTTCGCAACCGTACAAGAATATTCGACAAGTCCTTATTCATGTTTGAACCACTCATTGACAGTATGTAATGTCATTCATGACATTTTATTGTTTGCACAAATCGTTCGACTTGGCCATTTGATAATGGATGATATGGTGCCGATCTTATATGTCGTATGCCATTCGATTTCAAAAAGGAACTCATCTGACACAAAATTCCGACCATTGTTGGACACGATGGTATCTGGTATTCCATGTGTCGCAAACACGTCTCCGAGTAATCCTATAGTCCTGAGAGATCTTGTATCGTTGGTAACTTTCACCTGAACCCATTTGCTATGTGAGTCAATGATAATTAAAAAATCACTCCAATAAAAGGATCCGCATAATCTATGTGTAGTCTTGACCATGGTCGGCTGGGAGCCACCGTGGTGCAATGGTTAGCATGCCCGTCTTGCATACACAAGGTCGTGGATTCCTGCTTCGACCGAACACCAAAAAGTTTTTCAGCGGTGGATTATCCCACCTCAGTAATGCTGGTGACATTTCTGAGGGTTTCAAAGCTTCTCTAAGTGCTTTCACTGCAATGTGGAACGCCGTACGGACTCGGCTATAAAAAGGAGGTCCCTTGTCATTGAGCTTAACATGGAATCGGGCAGCACTCGGTGATAAGAGAGAAGTTCACCAATGTGGTATCACAATGAACTGAATAGTCTAAGTGAGCCTGATACATCGGGCTGTCACCTAACCTATGGTTTGCATCTGATGCTGGTGGTCGCTTACTGTTTTGGTTGCACTTCTCATATCGTCTGGAAGTCATCGCAATGTCTCCATCAAGACCTGTCCACCAATAATAACTTCTGGCAATAGATTTCATCGCCGACATACCCTGATGTATCTCATGTAACATATCCATGTGGATTAAAATAGACCCACAAGTGGTTTATGATCGGTCACGATAGAAAATTGACGTCCATTCAGAAATTGATGGATAGAAGGAACTTTCTTACCTGTTCAAAACTGGCTTTTTGTTCTTTGCCCCCATTTAAATTTTACATACTTTTTTAGAAGACGATATAACGGCTCCAGCAAGTCTCCTTTATGTTATTTTGAAAAAAATCGGTCGTAAAATATAATCAGACCCAGGAATTATTGCAGCTGGCTCTTCACTGGCGAAGGCTTCCTCTTGTGGAATTTGTAGCGTTAATTTCAAGATCATTGAATTCACAGTGTTTACTTAATTTCTGTAAGGCCGCTAAAAAATCTGGGACGGACTCTCCCTATTTCTGATCTCTTCTATAGAATTGAAATCGCTGTATTTTCTGGTTTGGTTGAGGGCAAAAATGTCTTGATAACAACTGCACAACACTTTTGAAAGTGAACGCCTCTGATGAAATATCAGCTGGAGTCGCAATTGACTTTAGCATAGTATTAGTATCACCACCACATGGCGACAAAAATATTGCTTTCTTTGCCTTCTCGTCTGTTATTTGATTTGCGATGAAAAAGAAATTCATCTACTCCAAGTAGATTTGCCACATTGAACTAGTTTAAATCGCCAAATTTCGAAGCCATACTTGCCGTTTCCTTTAATTCCTTGTTTTCCGTAGAGACAGATTTATCCTCGTCGCCACTTAACATAACCACGTTTTATGTAATTATTTTTTTATTAATATTTTGAATATTTCATCAGCACAAATAATAAAAAGAAGAAGAAGAAAAAGAAGAACGATAAAAGTCATTGGATCAATAATAATCGATTCACAGAGTATATCACTACACTATATAACACTAATAAACATATTAAAAAAGCAATGGGCCCAAAACACTTCCTTGAGAAATGCCAGATGTAGGAATATATGTCTGGGAGTAGTAACCATCACACTATACAACACAAATCCTGAAAGATAAATAGTTTCCTAACCAGCGAAGCAACTCACAATGGAAACCAATTTCTCGAAGTTCTCAATGCAATATCGCGTATAAACCGATAAATTCGTGCATGTCGATCTACCATGGTGAAATCCATGTTGCGCATTACTTATGTAACCCTTAAGCATATTGTTAATGAAAACAATATGTTCCACCAATTTAGCAATATTCGACAACTTAGCAATAGGCCTATAGTTAGTAATATTACTCCTGTTGCCGGATTTGTAGATAGGAACCACAGTAGTGTACTTCCATATTTGCAAAAAATAGCCCAACGATTTAGAAATTATTATCATCAGAGGATGGACTAACGACCTACAACATTTCATAAGTAAATATGAAGATAGACCGTCACAATCAGATTTGAAAGATATTGATAGTTTTTCAATACCGGATGAGACATCATTCTCATCAATTAAAATTCCATTAGTAAACATACAACAAAAAACAAACCTTTGAAAATACTAACTGTTTTATTCATGGAGTTTGAAGTCAAATCCTCATAAACAACACAAGATTTTAGATTTAACAAAAGCCCAAGAACATTTTGGGTCTCTTTTTATTGAATCATTATAAAGTAAAATATACTTGTATATAAAATTATACAAACATTTATTGAAGCAGTTAAATTCTCTCATGTAATGGAGATAACTATGCTTATCATTCTGTGCATTACTACTTTTGAACTTTTTAAACCACTTATTTGTAAGATTCTGTAACGTCTTAAGTCCTTTAGTATACAAAGGAAGTTTGTATACCTTAGGCCTAGCAAACGGAACATTCTTCGAAATTACATCATTAACAATATTCATAAATGTGTAGTAACAAACCGCAACGATATAACTGAGTAAGACATAATCCCAATCAACACTTTCAAGTACCGTATTAAGATGCTCGAAGTCGCAATGATTGAAATCAACGCCACTGCAATTGATCAACGCCACGACATGGCAAATATTGATAGAAACTAATAACAATTTCCAGCTCTGAACGATGCATGTTAGATGGACAAATAGGAAATTCGCATTCCGTAACCGAAATATCCAATTCCGAGCTCACAAACACTAAGTCAAGCATTTTCATTAACTTTTTAATAGATAATTCATTTATAGCAAGTTAATACTAAACATAGAATCAATTAAATGAATTTCGTGATTTTTGTTTACATTTCACGGCATAAAGCCACCAGTATCAAGACTTTTAATCCATACATTCGAACTGGAATTGAAATCGCATAAAAAGTAACATTTATCTAAATATTGCATTTTATCAGCAAAACATAAAAAAATTAGGAATATGTCCTCCATAAATATCGTCTGAAGATTATGGAGGGATATAGGAAGCAAAAATATACAAACGTTCGAACACGTAACAATACTCGTTAACTGACCCAAAAGTAAATCCGATTTGTCTAAAGGGACAACCCTAGAAGAGATACACTTCTTTATCGCTATTAATACACCTCCACCCCTATTCAAGCCATTTGATGCAATTTCTACGTTTCAATAATGACATAAATATCATAATCACTTTGGGCTGTAAGCAACGAAATAATGGCGTTTTATTTCTTATACCAGATACATTATGATAGATTATGATATGATCTTTAAAGCATTTGAGTAACAATTTGTGGCGTTTTCGTTGTACGAAACCCCTTAAAAGGTCTAGCTTTAACCTGTGGTCCAAAGTTGAGGCTTAAAGATTAGGCGAAATTCATAATCTTTAAGGCTTAGAACCATTGAGAGGCTCAGAAATAATACCACCCTTTAAAATAGGAAAAACATCTCCCATATTTGTTCTATTTAAACTGTTAATAACATTCGACCCTCGCTCACAAATCATAATCAGTAGCATTCACAACAGTATTAGTAGGAGCAACAACAACGGTTTCAATAGATTCCCGAAGCAAAGCATTCTCTCTACAAACAGCACCTTCATTTGCACGAGTGATATTATTTAAAGGCAAACCGCTGAAATTTTTTTTAAATCTGGGTTCGAACACACGACCCTGTGTAGGCAAGGCGGGAAATCTTACGGATAGGCTATACCGAAGCGTAATTTGAACGTTGACCGCTAACTAACCTATACGTCATCATAGAGCTCATCATCGTCCGACGGTTCTTAAGAGTGGGCAAATTAATCAGCCTCAATCTAGAAGTGTAAGGAGTCACTGTTCCAATGAAGATGCCTCAAACCGAACAACAATAACTGGTTCTGCACTGATTCTATCCTGTCAATGTAAAAATCATATTGAGGATCCCACACGATATAGCCATACTCCAGGGTGGGTCTAACAAGGGCAGTAACAAGTCTATTGTTAACATAAGGGTCCGAAAACTCCTTCGCCCAACGCTTTATGAATACTAGAACCCCAGATGCCTTGTTCACCGTCGAACTAATATGATAATTAAAATTAAGCCTACGATCCATAACAATGTCAAGATCAACAAAAGAGTCAACAAATAACAAATATAGAACAGTCCCTAAATGACTACCATGAGGCACACCTGGTGGGACATCAAACCACCTCGAATAGGAATCCCTAGAAGATGCAATCCGCGTACGGCAATCAAGGTACGATGAAATCCATTCCAAAATAGTACTGGTCAAACCATTCCTTTCCAGACTATACAACAACAGCTTATGATTCTCCCAGTCAAAAGCTTTACTAAAAACCTTTGGAATAGCACTCAACCTTTGGAATAGCACTCAGTTTTGCTATCCCCCTACAATTACCCACATCAAAGGGGCTCCCCGACTTATGAAGTGGTACGACAAAAGAACTCCTCCATCTTAGAGGTAAATAACCAAATCACATTGAACTATTAAATAACACAGACAATGGAGCAGAGAGATAAAAAAACTTCAGAATTATCCCTGGAATCCCATCCGGACCACCACTGGTGGAGGCTTAACCCCATGCAAATATTCAGACATAGACCGACTATCAAATAATGAAACTGCCACCCGATCACGCGATCGAATAAAATAGAGATATGAGTCATCACTATCATAAGTACTATTGCTATAAACAGACTCAAAATAGCCCGCGAAACAGTCCGCAATGGACTGGTCCATCCCTCAGGATCTTCGATGGCCTAGTCGAAGACTTACGTTTCATACTAACAAAGTCGTAAAATGACCTTGGGTACAATAAAGGACATTTTTAACCCTGTCAATGAAATAAAGCGAAAATACCTCATTCCGATCAGCAACCAATGCCGACTCATGAGCAACATCCAAGAAAGAGAGATGTCGGGGTGATAACCTATCGTCGGGATAAGAAAAGGATCATATCTGGACAAATCAAAATTAAAAGAATCGCCACCTAAACCCAAATCAAGAATCTCCCCAAAGCAATTCATAACTCTATTGATTTTTTTGTGTTTTTTTTATTTCTTAAACATAACACAATTGATTAAGTATAATACTAGTTTTTAATATATAAGATTAACTTGTAAATGTGTTAATATATGTATTAATATGAATGTAATTTAGCTTGTGATTCAATGCACACTTCGCTGGGCAAATCTGCTCTTTAGGCTTATAACGACTTAGTCTTCGGGTTATATTTGCTTCTATAAGTTTAGGAATTTTCGGGTTTTTGTGATGGTGTGGACGTGTTTCGTAGTTGTCTGCTGCTTGCTGATTTTCATCTCTTACAGTGTTGATTTTCAGATTCCTATGTAGATCACTGTTTCTTATATACCAAGGGCATTTACAATATCTGTAAAGACAACGAACACTATCTTTACTTTTTGAATGTTTGTAAGACACTAATTTATTCCAGAAAATATTCAACCTTATATACTAAATATTAAACTAGCTACAATCAAAATATTCTTAAAAAGTAAAGATAAGCAAATATTTATACCACACTATCTTATATTTGTTACCCCTTAGATAAGATTCTATGGCCCGCATGTGTGCACATTAGTGCGTTATCAGCCACCGCTGCATATGTAATGCGTTTTCATGTTTATTTCAATTGCCTGCCATAAACCTTATCTATCCTAAATGCACATATCACAGATAGTACATGTTTAGAAATCTAAACATTCTGCGGGCGGCGAAATACAACTACATTATTTTCTCTTGTCACATATTTGTAAACTACATAACATACTAATCCAATCACAATTACCAACGAAGATATTAAAGATATGTGACCACTCATATGATGCCAAGATAACACCTTAAGATGGACCGAGCTGGCCTTTAACTTCCGGACCTCTTCCTTCAACTGTTCAATCACCGCTGTATGATTTATCTGGCGGTAGCCCATTTCTTCCAGCGTGGTGACGTCTTTGACTTCTTTGAGGATATAGGATGTTGAATTGCACGATATCTCTCATCTTCCCTCTTGTGGTGCTGTCAATACTGTACGTTCGCAATGCGTGGTACATCCTGATTCAAGTGAAATAATACCAAGGCTCGGTAACTCCAAAACTCCTTTAGTGCCCTCAGCGCAGAGTGTATGAGCTGAAACTGACAGCTTCGTCTTAAAAAGCCACGATCCTCTGCCTTCCAACTCAATCCAAACATTCTCGTCTCTTGCATCCAAAAACTCGCAGCTACATTTACTTGTTGCTTTAAGCGCCGCCAACTCGCACGAGTTATCATTAGCATCTTTCCATGTTCCAATTGCTTCTGCACAGGTATTCCTTTTAACCATTCAGCTAACATTGATTCAATATAGCTTGCAACATCAGATGATAAGCATCTATCTCATAACTGTATACCAGAAACTCCTGACGTATAGCAGCTATCACTGTAGTGCCGTTCATCTCCACAGGCAACGGTATAACTCTGAATATTTCTGCAGAAATCTGTTCAACCAGCGGTATTTGAACATCTATCACAAGTCTGTTCAACCAACGGTATTTGAACATCTTTCACAAGTTTTTCTTCCACTAGTAGACCTCTAGCTGTCATAACTTTGTACATTGTCTGCAATACTCTTGCGTTCTCTTCGCCAGGCAACCGAAGTCCTTTGGAAAGCCTCTCTCTAATCTTTGCAATCTCTGCCTGTAGTTGGTTTGGACGAATTAAATTTGGATTTACTTCCCCATGATTGATGTCCATTAACAATTCCATTATTCGTCTTTGCACATTCTCTACTTCCGTTAGCAGATTGTTGAGTTGATTTGTCACTATGAAGAAATTCATCGCTTCCTTGTATGGGATGAAACCCGAATTCAGCATATCACTTATGTTATGGTATGAACTTTCCCATGAAGCTCTTTAAATTGCTCATTGATTTCCTCTGTGGTCTTTTTCAATACGTTGAGAGTTGACTCAACCACTGACGTTTGCCTCTGCCTGGTATTTCAAATTTTGCTGATTTTCAAGCAAATTCTTCATATTATTCTCAATGCTCTCCCGATCGTTTGCGTCCATAATTCCAAATAGTATATGGTAGAAAGATCCGACGAAATCCAAAGGAGACCTCTTTTTTCGCTAGATTTTCTTATGAGACAATAGTAAGTGATTTTCATCTATCACTTTGAGCCTGTTGGTCATAATTTCCAACTGTGACTCGCACTGATGTTCAAACGACGTCAACGGAGCACATATAGTTTTGCAATTTTCCAGACCTACTTCCAATTGAGCCAACGTTACGAAATATCCGTGCAAACTTTTTCCATATATAATATAGTTCCATTCCCAAGCTCCTTTACATTAGTTCCAGAAACCGGAATTGCAACCGCTCGACGAGTACCTGCCATCAGTACCATCATCATCCATAATATTGCCATCAGGTTTACATTTTTATTTGATCTTCTACAATCTTTTTTAGTCATCTATGATTGAGGCACGTGCACCTCACTTTCATCGTCACCCTTTGTCATCACATCCAATGGGCATAACTTGTGCACCGGTCGCTTCAACATGCCTTTTTGTGCCTTGAATGTCACCACTCTGACCTACTCATCTCTGCCTTCATGCACTTCAACTACATGTCCCCAAAGCCACTTCCCAGGAGCAGTATTTTCGTCCTTCACTGAATGAACTTCCATTACCGGAATACATGTGGCTACTCTTTCCTCTCCTACTGAAGAACCGCCGTAGGACAGCTAAAAACGCATCTGACGTGAGATCACTAACTGCCTCTAAATGTACAGCCTTTGTTGTCATGCAGAAGAAAACGGCAATGTATCCTTTATAAGTTCGTTGACCTCTTCCTCTCGACCTCTTCATCTGGATCGGCCCCGCATAATCGACTCCTGTGTGATCAAATGGAAATGACACACACACTCTACTATGCGGTAGATTTCCCATCAACTGCGCTGTGACTTCTCTTCGGTATCGCACGCACTTAACACATGACCTCACTGTTTTCTTAAGCGTGTTCTTAGCACCAATCATCCAATATTTACTCCTCAGCATATTCTCCATCAAATTAACTCCATCATGTAGTGTTTCAGAATGTATTTCTTTGATGATACGATCAGCCAATTCACTTTTGGCTAACACTATGGGATGTTTTCTAGCGTAGCTTAATGTAGCATTCTCCAACCGACCACCAACTCTCAATATTCCTACAGCATCAATAAACAGATTTAAAGAACATATTCTGCTCTTCGTTGACATTTCTCTTCCGGTTTTCAGACAAAATATTTCTTCTTCAAAAAGATCTGCTTGAACGGCACTTATTACTATATTTTCTGCTCCTTCCAAGTCCTCCGTAGCCAAACCGATATTCACTCGCTCCTTTTTAGTTTTCCTTATAAATTTTCGCATATATGCTACAAACCTTACAATTTTTTTTGTAGCTGGAGATTCTGGATATGAGTTTAGTAAACACATTATCTTCTCTCTTGACCGCTGTAGTAGCGCCAGTAAATTGATGCTCCGTCATCTTAGGCCAATTTTTCTGATCTTGCAGCCAATTGGGTCCATTCCACCATAGCTCATGTGATTTAAGTTAATCTGGTCTCATTCTGCTTGATGCAACATCTGCTGGATTCTCCTTGGACCACACATGACCCCATCGAGGCACCGCATTCATGATTTCCTGAACTCGAGTCCTTAAAAATTTGTCCTTAACTTTATCAGCATTTGTAATCCAAGACAGGGCAATTGTCGACTCACTCCACAGATATATCTGCATTTGTCGACCCATTACTGTCCTCACACAATGCAGAACTTGGCCAGGAGATGTGCTGCACAGAGTTCCAGCTTTGACAATGTTTTTCTGTTTTTATTGGGTTCACCTTTGACTTTGCTGCCAATAACGAAATATTGTCTGGTGTTCTCACGTAAACTACTGCAGCAAAGGCCTTCTCTGATGCATCTGCAAAACCGCGCACCTCTATTTCCATTGAACGTGAAGTAGACAATCATCGTGGAATCCGTACTTCTCCAATAGAGGGTAGTATTTTCATGATGGCTTCCCATTGTTTCACCATCTGTTCCTCCAACTGGGCACCTCATGGCATATCCATCACCCATAACCTCTGGATGAACAACTTTACAAGGATGGTTATTGGAGCAAGCCATCCCAACGGATCATAAATTCTGGCCAAAGTAGAGAGTGCCTTCCGCTTCGTAAGTTTCTCATCTTCCTTTTTCTGAAAATAAAAAGCAAAATTATCGGATTGAGGGTCCCACTGCAATCCCAAAGTCCTCATAGTTTCGCCTTCTTCAATCTTGATGAACTGATTGTTTCCCACATCTGGAATAGCTTGAAGTATCTGCTTCTCATTTGACATCAATTTTCGCAACTTGAATCCAAATTTATGCAATTGCTGGCTGATGCCTTTTGCTTCTGTCATTAAGTCATCCATGTAGAAGTCATTCTGGGTGACACCTTGCAGCTTCGTATCGTTGCAAACCTCTCCAATTTCAAACAACGTCCTCTTAGCTAAGAACGGAGCAGATGCTGTCCCATAGGTAACCGTTCTTAGCACATATTCTTCTATCGGCTTCTTTGGATTTTCGCGCCACAATATAGTTTGGTATTCTTGGTCTTCTTCAGCTATCAAAATCTGTCGATACATGTTTTCCACGTCCGCAAACATTACCACCTTCTAAAGTTTCCACTTCAGCAAAATTTGAAATATATCGTGCTGTAGTTTCGGACCGACCTCCAGCAAATCATTTAGACTTCTACCATTTGATGTTTTGGCCGATGCATCAAATGCCACACGTACCTTTGTAGTGCGATGATCCTCTCTCACAACTGCTTGATGCGGCATTTAGTACTTAGCACTATGGCTCTTTTCAGCCTTTCTCATATGCCCCATTTCGAAATACTCGTTCATGAACGCAAGATATTCTTCTTTCAACTTTGCGTCTCTTACAAATCTTTTCTAAAGATTTAGCAACCGTGCTAGCGCCATTCTCCTTGAATCACCCAAATTTGCTTCGGTCTTGAATGGTAACCGCACTACAAATCTGTTATCTTCATTTATGAATGTTGTCGCAGTAAATAACTGCTCGCATTTATCTTCCTCAGCCTCCTCATCCAGGATCACTTCCTCCATCTCCCAAAATCTCTCCAATTCCGTTGTAACCGTCATCACAACATTCCCGGATTCACGTCCACTAACGCTAAAAATGCGTTCCCCACATGCCGATTTTACGTGTACCTGCGCTGTTGCCAATAACGTTACCGCATTACCTTCCACTGTTAATTGTGACCTTGAATTGGTTCTTGCGGCCCCTGTGTTGAGTTATCTGCAATATGTAGCGCAGAGTGATGTTTCCCACCGCATTTATCACATTTCTTGAAGTGTTTAAAATATTTCTTCTCCACTCTATGACCCAAGCATATCTTGCACACTTTCATTCTTTCGGCCCATGCACATTTTTCAGCTGCTCAGTGATACCAGGAAGTTTTTTGAAAATTCCCTACGCGGCTCCTAAAAATTACCTTTTTTCCCTACGCCCAAAATTTTTTCCCCTACATTTTTCGCTACGGTAAAAAATTAACTAAATTCAATCAAATATGGCAAGAAAATAACAAATATTTCTTTAAAATTAATAGTCAGGGACTATATCCTTCAATAAAGGGACCAAATGTGCAATAATATTAATACTGACATTATTAATCGGATTTCAAACTTTGCAATACCATTGCTCATTTTTAACACTAGCAACATTTTTCTTGTGAACTTTAAAGGCCTCGTGTTTCTACAGGTCAGATTTTCCACAATTTACGAATTTTCCACAAGCAATGCACTGACATTTAAAATCATCATTTGCTAGTCAATCCCTTAATTCAGCAGTGAGCCAATTTGCACAAAAAAATCTTAACGATACCGCTGACCTTTTCTAAATAATATCATTACAATAACATTGACGGTGAATTACGTATTCAATTAGTTGATGCCTTGACTACCATATATTTTGGATCTAATAATATTTGAAATGTTAAGCAAAAGTACTCTTCTTGTTGCAAAATATAGTAAAATTCCCTACATTTGTATAAAAAATGAAAAATCTGTCCTTTTTCCCTACAGTTGTAATTTTAGGAAAAAATCGCTACAAAAAAGGATTTTCCCCACACATAGCATCACTGCAGTTGCTTGAAGTTTAATAAACCAAATATTATAAATTGTAGGAAGATAGGAAATTAGCTACTGAGGAGATCGAACCATTTACCAGATTAGTTTAATACTCGAACCAAACGCGTATACGATAAGTATTGACATAGCAATAAAATGCAAATAAAAAGAAATTAAGTGCACGAAACAAATTTCCATAAAGGGGAAAATGTAATTTTTGTGTTGTTGCCTAAAATTTAACATTGTTTCATTAAGAAAATTAAATTTTTCATTTAAAAAATAAAAACGAAAAGCAACTAAAAGATTACAAACATGTATTGAACTTACATGTGTGGCATCTCCCTATCATGTCCCATGTAGACCGAAGATACCCAGTATTTGCATTTGGATATCTCTAGACTGGCTACGACAGTGTCTGCATTGCTCAATGAAGGAAGCAGAAACAAGTTTAGTTCATTTTTAGCAATTATACATGCTCGATTTATATCGTTACCGGTATTATGCAAAAGCTTGAAACCCGGAGTGCTTAATTCACAGATCTTGTTCTTATATATGTATGGTTATTGAATAAGAACTATATCTATGTCTCCTTTCATCAGGAGAACTTTTAAGGCAGCACAAGCGGCCTTACAATGGTGAAGATTTATTTGGAGGAACCGTAGAACCATCCAAATTTTCAACCACCGTCACATCAGCCGCTTCAATTGAGTCAACAAGGGCTTCCTCTTCACAGATCTCGGTGACTCTCGCAACAATCCGCAGTTCAGCTTTGGTTTCCCTAGAAAAAGGATAAAAGTGGTGGCATACGCAAACGATGTGGCTCTAGCAGTCAGGGGAAAATTCCCATCCACAATCAGAGATGTTATACAGAGAGCTCTCCGGATGACTGAGAAATGGGCGAAAGAGAATGGTCTTGGAGTAAATCCTGCCAATACAGAATTAGTCATGTACTGCAAAGGTCGCAAAACTCCCACGATTAAGCCCTTATCCTAAGCGGTTATTGAAATTACCTTTGGTGAGTGTGCAAAATACCTTGGCGTTATTCGGGCAGGAAGCTGAACTTTAAGCTTAATATTGAAGAAAGAGCGAGAAAAGTCACGATAGCTTTGTACAAAAAGCCAATAGGAAAAAAGTGGGGACTAAAACCGAAAATTGTGTATTGCCTATACACTGCAGTGGTTCGACCTATAATGCTATATGGTGTTGTAGTTTGGTGGCCGGCACTTCAGCAACCGACAGGTTTAGATAAAGTTCAGCATATGGCGTGCTTGTGTGCCTCAGGCGCATTCAGTAAGACAGGTTCCTTTAATGTCATGCTGCATCTATTGCCTTTAGACATTTTGGCGAAAAAGTCAGCTGCAACAACGGCTGTGCGGTTGCCGAGCTGTGGTCGGAAAAAATGTACGGTCATAGTTCGGTCCTCAAAATAATGCCAGATGTGCCTAACATAGTGGCGAAATCCCTTTCCGACAAAAAGTTTGAAACTTTAATTCCCAACAGTGAGGCGTGGTGTACACAGACCCCGGGAAATAAAATATATATAGATTTCTACACTGATGACTCCAAATTGGATGGACAAGTGGATTTCGGAGTATATTCTAAAGATCTGGAACTTCGAATAGCGAAAAGATTACCAAATTACTGTTGTGTTTTTCAGGCTGAAATATTAGCAATAAGAGAGGTGGCGAATTGGCTGAGAAGTAATGTTCCAAAAAATGTTGGCATTAATATATACTCCGACAGTCAACCTGCAATAAAAGCCTTGGACGCTGTGTTCCTTAACTCGAAAACGGCCATCAACTGCCGCAAATCTCTCAACTAGATGGCGAGCAGTACAATATTCACCTAATATGGGTGCCTGGCCATAGGAACATACCGGGGAACTGCGAAGCGGATGTGTTAGCAAGGCTAGGAACTACCTTACATATTCCAAGGGATCTAGAATTGGTATGCCTCTAGCTACTTGCAAACTGTTACTGCGTGGCAAATGTTCGATGGGGGAATTGCAAGGGTTGTAAGGACACCAAGCAAATATGGTCCCATTTAAACTAAAACCGCACACTAGTATGCTAATGTTTTCAAGACGTCAGATATCCCGTATCTCTATTCTCCTGTATCTCTATTCAACCGTCGAACGGAACGGACGTGTTTTTCAATAGCGGATAAACTCATCGTAATAGGTACCTACTAAGAATTTCAAGTGTGGTGGGATATTAAGCCACCATGCAGCGAAATTCCAAGTCATCCACTGGGTTGCTAACTTCAGGGCCCACTGGACGGGTATCGACTGGAGTTATAAATCTGGGCAATGACCAAGAGTTAGGCCCAATTAGTCGACCTGTAGACGGGTCGACAGGTGGCGACACTATGACAAGTCGGACTTTTTCTAAGGTAACGACATTAAAAGGAGGTAATCCCTCACGAAATAGATTCATGGAACGCAGAAATGCTTTGTTTATCCTAAAGAAGTTAGGATCAGTCGACCCAAGCACGCTGTCGGCTAAACAAAGCGATTCCTTAAAATGGGCTCAAGGAATTCTTGAGACTGGAAAAAGGGAACGATCGCCGGATGAGCTGCCATCCTCCAAAAGGGATCAAAGATCGTATGCCTCAGTTGCTAAAGACAGCCTTGTGATGGCTATCATTAATAAAGGAGCATTGGACGGTATGGTTCCAAAGCAAAAATGGGGGGAAATTGAGAATGCTCTGTCGTCTACTCACAGGTGCTGGAAAAGTTTTCCGGCCCAGATCCTCGACACCAAGAGGCTGGTTGGTATCAAGGACGATTTAAGCTAGTCGAATTTGAGGAGCAGAGGTCTATAGAATGTTTTAAAGCTGCTCTGATACTAATTGGTGAAGTTTGGGAAGGAGGTGCTCTAGAGTTAGTCGAGAAGAAAGACATACCGGCTAGACCTAGAGCACATGCGTGGATACCTGCAAACCCTTCTGACCCTGAATCTATTTTAAATAGACTGAAACGATGCAATCCAGATCTTCCAACAGCTGATTGGAAGGTTGGCCGTTTGGATGAAGTGGATGGACCAAGACGGCAAGCAGTGTTTATATTGAACACTCAGTCTTTGCCACATTTAGCAAAGTCCAAGGGCCGTGTATGTTATGGCTTTCATTATATCCAAATGAAGGTATATAACAACGATCAGCTAAAGGATTCAGAAATGGACAAGCCTCTGTCTGAATCAGAAGTAAGCGGATCCTTTTGCGAAGTCGAGGGAGATACCAAAGTTGAAGACATGGATAGACACCGTATGCCAGAGGAGGTTTCTATTGCCTCAGAACTCACCAAAGTTGAACCTATGGTTATTGCGAGAGTCACCGAGATCTCTGAAGAGAACATTCTTGATGACTCGATTGAAGCGGCTGATGTGACGGTTGTTGAAAATCTCGATGGTCCTACGGATCCTCCGGATAAATCTTCATCATTGTAAGGCTGCATGTGCTGCCTTAAAAGTTCTCCTGATGAAGGGGGACATAGATATAGTTCTTATTCAAGAACCATATGTTTATAGAAACAAAATATGTGAATTAAGTACTCCGGGGTTCAAACTATTGCAGTATACTGGTAATGATGTAAATCGAGCCTGTATAATTGATAAAAACGAGCTCAACTTGTTTCTGCTTCCTTCAATGTGCAATACAGACACTGTCGATGCCAGTTTAGAGATATCCAAATGCAAATATTGGGTATCTTCGGTCTACATGGGACATGACAGGGAGATGCCTCCATATGTCGTTAAGACCTTAGTGGAGGAGTCACTGAAAACAAAGACGAAACTCATTATGGGATGCGATGCGAATGCACATCATAGTATATGGGGAAGTAGTGATACTAATGCAAGGGGAGAGTCGCTAATAGAGTTTATTTTGCGTACTAATCTGGTAGTTTGCAACAAGGGAGATGCCCCAACCTTTGTCACTAAAAACAGGCAAGAGGTTTTGGACATCACCTTGGCCTCGCAAGAACTGAATGAAATGATATCTGAGTGGCAGGTTTTAAGTGAACACAGCTTCTCAGATCATCGCTACATCAGTTTCAAATTTGATGTTCATATCACCAAGACCGCCAAATGTTAGGAAAGCTGACTGGAATAGGTATAGGGAATCGTTCAATATGATGATACCGGAAATAACAGAGACAAATATGAGAAATGTGCAAGATATCGAACACGCAGTGGAGCGGATTACTAAGGCCTTCAACATCTCACTGAAAGCTGCATGCCCTAGAGGAAAGCCAAGGGGGAAACATCGACCACCATGGTGGTTTACGGAGCCTCTTTAACAAGGCAAAGTCCACCAGAGCCCCTGAGGACTGGGACGCTTACAAGAAGAATCTGAGAGGATATAAGCGAGAACTGAGAAAAGCTCAGCATAACTTTTGGAATGATTACTGCAGCAGTATTGAGAATACGTCAGAGGCTTCCAGACTACGGAAGGTTCTAGCATCCACCAATTCCGCTCCAGGTTTCATTAAAACATCGGAGGGCAATTGGACAACGTCCAGTGAGGAGACGCTGGAGGTACTATTGGACACACATTTTCCTGGAAATCAGACGGTTGAACCATGTACTGGCGGTGCCACAGTGGCTCAGCGGTCGTTTCCTGTTGAGGAAATTGTATCGGAAACTAGAATAAGATGGGCGGACCTGATGGAATTACTCCGGCGGAGTTATAAGCTGTAACTGACAAAATTGTCCCCTGGTTGTCGGTGATATATAAAGGATGTATCAACTTATCATATATCCCAGGAAAGTGGAGGGAAACAAAAGTCGTTCATACCTAAAGCGGGAAAAGCCTCTCACTCGAGGGCGAAGGATTTCCGACCAATCAGCTTATCCTCATTCCTACTTAAGACTCTGGAGAGGATGATAGATATTTATCTTAGAACTAGCATCGATTCAAGTTTGTTCGCGAAACGACAGCATGCATACTCGAAGGGCAGGTCTACTGAGACCGCACTACATGAACTAGTCAGCTTTATTGAAAGCTCACTATCTGTCAAAGAATACACAATCGTGGCGTTTCTAGACATCGAAGGGGCGTTCAATAATGTCCATCCGAGCTCGTTATTAAATGGACTGACAACTCTGAATGTTGATTCATGTATACTCAGGCTGTTAGACGAACTGCTAATGAAGAGACGTATTTCAGCCACACTAGGACAAGCAAACATACAAAGGTATGTGAACAGAGGCACTCCCCAAGGAGGAGTTCTATCACCTCTTCTTTGGAATGTTGCTATAAATAGCCTTCTGGGTACTCTAGAAAAAGAAAGGACAAAAGTGGTGGCATACGCAGATGATGTGGCTCTGGCAGTCAGGGGAAAATTCCCATCCACAATCAGAGATATTATACAGAGAGCTCTCCGGATGACTGAGAAATGGGCGAAAGATAATGGTCTTGGTGTAAATCCAGCAAAGACAGAAATAGTCATGTACTGCAAAGATCGCAAAACTCCCACGGTTAGGCCCATTTCCTTAGGGGGTACTGAAATTCCCTTTGGTGAGTGTGCAAAATACCTTGGCGTTATTTTGGACAGGAAGCTGAATTTTAGGCTTAATATTGAAGAGAGGGCGAGAAAAGCCACGGTAGCTTTGTACTCGTGCAAAAAGGCAATAGGGAAAAAGTGGGGACTAATACCAAAAATTTGCATTGGCTATACACGGCAGTGGTTAGACCTATAATGCTATATGGTGTTGTAGTCTGGTGGCCGGCATTTCAGAAACCGACTTGTTTAGATAAAGTTCAGCGTATGACGTGTTTGTGTATTTCAGGCACATTCAGCAAGACAGGAACAAATTCCCTTAATGTCATGCTGCATCTATTGCCTTTAGACATTTTGGCCAAACAGTCAGCTGCAACAACGGCTGTGCGGTTGCGCGAACTATCGCTG
Organism: Haematobia irritans; assembly: GCF_050003625.1. NCBI lineage: Eukaryota > Metazoa > Arthropoda > Insecta > Diptera > Muscidae > Haematobia > Haematobia irritans. The sequence continues at coordinate 75,751,940 of NC_134400.1, read as the reverse complement.
TGGTCGGAAAAAGGTTACGGTCACAGTTCTGTCCTCAAAATAATGCCAGATGTGCCTAACGTAGTGGATTACACTTTGGCGAGTCCACTTTTCGACAAAAAGTTTGAGACTCTAATCCCCAACAGTGAGGCGTGGTGCACACAGACCCCGGGGAATAAAGAATATATAGATGTCTACACTGATGGCTCCAAATTGGATGGACAAGTGAGGTTCGGAGTATATTCTAATGATCTATAACTTCGAATAGCGAAAAGATTACCTAATCACTGTAGTGTTTTTCAGGCTGAAATATTAGCAATAAGAGAGGTGGCGAATTGGCTGAGAAGTAATGTTCCAAAAAATGTGGGCATTAATATATACTCAGACAGTCAACCTGCAATAAAATCCTTGGACTCTGTGTTCCTCAACTCGAAAACGGCCATCGACTGCCGCAAATCTCTCAATGAGATGGCTGAGCAGTACAATATTCACCTAATATGGGTGCCTGGCCATAGGAACATACCGGGGAACTGCGAAGCGGATGAGTTGGCAAGGCTAGGGACTACCTTACATATTCCAAGGGAACTAGAATATGTTGGTATGCCTCTGGCTACCTGCAAGCTCATGCTGCGTGAGAAGGCTGTTAAGATGGCAAATGTTCGATGGGAGAATTGCAAGGGTTGTAACGATACCAAGCAAATATGGCCCCATTTCAACTTAAACCGCACACTAGATATGCTAATGTTCTCGAGACCAGAGAACTGCAAGCGGTGGCTTTTTTTCGTACTGCAGTCTTACCCACAAATTGTCGGTGGCAGTGGGTAACACACCAATTACCATGCGATCTTTTACATTGATACAAATGCGAGAATAAAAACACCATTAGTATGTAACAATGTTCTTATGCAGTGTTTTGCAATCTCACACCAATCGACATCGTAGAATGCGCGGTAGTATACATATATTAAGTGTGATTGCATTGAATATGGGCGTCATTCAATGTCGACAACATTTAAGTTTTTAAACAGATTTGGCGATTTATTCATAGTAGTTTTGGTCCTTTAGTAAGAAAGCTAGACATGAGGAATTTGCGATTCAATAACATTTTTTAGAAATGTTGAAAATTTGAATGCACCTAAATTAAAATTTATTTTGGGAAAATTATATAAAATTTATTTAAAATGGAAACTATTAACGTTTACCTAAAAAATATGTTTCATTTATACATAACTATGATTTGTAGACATTGAGAGATTAACACGTTTAAAGACAAGCCAGTGATGGGATTAATATATATTGTACAAAACTTGTCCTAAGTTGTTTTTCATTGTTCAAAATGAATTAATTTAATGCAACTAATTAAGCAGCATATTTACATTGTCTATATTGTTTTTTCAATAGGGTTTGTAAACTTTGATAGTACGCTAGCGCTGGAAGTAATGGTAAAATAAAAAATTGCATCGCTATAGCCAGCCAAATATACGAAATTTTTAATTAAAAATATTTTCAGATTTATTCAAACTCATACATTTCTCACCTTTCTAAATATGAGATGTTTTTATTTTTTATTACAAAGAAAGAGTGTAATCCAAAAATAGATAAATTTTATATTATATCCAAACATTGTACAATTGCACCATTTTTACCATCACTGGTGCGAAAAAAATTGTAAGTAAAGCAGATTACGAAATGTGTGCCGTCGTGAATGGAGACAAATACATGTGGTGTGGTAATGCACAAGTACCCAGCGGCGGAAATCGCTCTTCATAAGGCCTTTTAAAAGGCATTTATTTGCAGACACAAGGCATTGACTTCCCATTACATATTCATTGTATTTTTACACAGGGTGTCATAGCCGACCAAGGGCTCCGACTTCAACTTACAGCATAAGGGCTAATATAAGGTCATTATTTTAAGGCCTTTTAGGAATTGCCTCAAATAAGTTCTTTATAATGTGTGATAAAATAAGGCCTTTTATAATGTATACATCAAAAGGATTTATGAAGCATATATAAATAGAGGCCTCTTAATAGGAGTTTAAAATAATGCCAATTTAATGCCTTTTGATGAAGGCTGTTTAAAAGGCCTTGTTTACATACTCCAAATTTCATATATAAATAAGAAACCCAAAATTTGTGCAGAATTCTTTTTATTTTGTACTATATAAAATTGTGTACTATATGTACTATATAAATATATACTTACCGCATATTTGACACTTCAGCTACTTAAAAAATAAAATAAAACAAACACCGCGACTTGCTCCAACGAAATCACAAACCCGAATGAAGAAACACGTGTTGCTTTAAATTGTGCAAAATTATTTTTATTCTTAACTTTCGGTCACTTATAAACTTACGGCATAGGGGCTTATCAAAGGTCTCTTAGATTAAAGAAGTGCACATATGAGAACATGACTTGTTTTTTTTTAAGCCGTTATATTGTTTGTGCGTCGTCGAAAAACTTATGAATTGGCTTACGGCATAAGGGCTTTTCAAAGGTCTCGTAAATTATAAGAGCTTGCTATGGGAATATGAGTTGCTTTTTAAAAATCGTTTTATTTTGCGTCGTTGCAAGAACAGATTGTAATTCACAATACCAAAAAAGGCCTATTAGGAGTTCTTTAAAATGTGTCTTTAAACATATGTCCCAGATAAGCCATTTCAAAAGGCCTCGACAAGTATGCTATGAGAAAAGGGATAGCGATCTTAGTAAATAAAGACCTTTTTTAAGGCCTGTTTTTCGCAATGAATGATGAATGAGTATCAACTTTTTTTGTAAAGAAGGAAGAGGTCTTACAAAAGGGATTATTTTATAAGACCTAATCGTATGCGTATTGCCTCTAAAATAAGGGCTCCGTGAATGCTTTAAATCGAAAGTGCTCTCCATTTACGCCGCTGGGTGAATGTGAGAGAAAGAGAATAAGAATAAGTGTGAGTTGAACGGTAGTTACCAGTGGCGTAAATCGATTTTCATAACGTCTTATAAAAGGCCAGACACAAGGTATTAATTTCCCATAATATATGGAGTTGTAAATATATGGAATTGTAAATTTAAAGAAACAATGGGTCGATATATAATACAGATTGCTACATGAAACATTTAAAATGAGGTATTTCAAAAGGCCTCGACAAGTATGATATGACAAAAGGGATAGGTACAAATGCTTATTTTAATGTATAATTTCTTAAATATTTTTTGTTTAATAATTTTAAATTTTGTTGATCGTATGAGCATAGAGTCTAAAATAAGGGCTACGGGAATGTTTTAAATTGTAAGTGCTTTCGATTTTCGCCGCTGGGAACATGAACACCACAGAACTAACGGAATTATTTCAGTGCATAAGTATGTTGTTTTGTTGCAAACTATGGTATTCGTTTCACTATTGATGAAAGCTCTTTAGGTATTTAGTTGTGCGTGATCCTTCGTTGGAGAAGCTAGCTTCTGTAAAAACGCAAAATGTTATTTTATGTAAAAGACAAAATTTTGGATGGTGTTTACACCATATCACAACGTCGCAAAGGCCGGAGCTTGATATGGGATATATTTGCATTAATTCAGAAGGAAGATGGTACAACATTGGAAGATTTTGTGTACTGCCGTAGCTGCCAAAATGTACTAAAATGTCATCAAATTTAAATCGGCATAAGTGCTGTTCAAAATTAAAAGAATCAAGAATCAAAGTCTTAACCGCACATGAAAAACAGGAAGCTGCTAAAGCATGCACTGAGTGGGCAATAGAGGACTGCCGTCCATTTTCAGCTGTAAGCGGTTCGGGGTTTCAAAAACTGACTCATTTTTTTTATAAAAATTGGTGCAGCCCATGGTGATCAAATCGACGTCCCAGATTTAATACCAAATGCTACAACATTATCACGTTCATTGGAAGGTTTAGCGCAAGAAACCAGACTAAAATATAAAGCAATAATTATTGAAAAAGTTAATAGTGGAAGTGCGTCGGCCACAATAGATATGTGGACTGATAATTATATAAGACGTGACTTCTTGGGCGTGACATTCCATTATGAAAATGATGGCAAGCTTTACGACTTGGTCTTAGGCATGAAATCCATGGATTACGAGAGATCCACAGGAGAGAATATATTAAGAAAACTAAAACATGTATTTGAAACATTTGGTGTGCAGAATATAAAGCCCATAGAGTTTGTTACGGACAGAGGTGCCAACATAAAAAAAGCTTTGGAAAATAATATTCGTCTTAATTGTAGTAGCCATTTGTTATCCAACGCTTTAGAAAAGGCTTTTGAATCTACAGAAGAACTCCCCCCAATGATTAATGCATGCAAAAATCTTGTAAAGTTCTTCAAAAAAAGCAATATCCAGGCTAGACTACCAACATCTCTGAAAAGTGAGTGCCCCACAAGGTGGAATTCTAATTACACAATGTTTAAGTCGATAGTTGATAATTGGGAGGAAATAAACGGTTTGCTGGAAGAAAAAGGTGCATCTGTTAGATTATCGGACATAAACATAGAAACACTTAAAATCCTTGTCAATATTTGTGGAGACTTTTTTTTATATAATTTGTACTTTATTGTATCTTTCATACTTCTTGTAGCCTCAGCGCCATAAGGGCATTACAGAGGCAATTGACAACATTAGTTTAATACATTAAATTCACTTATTAGTTAAAAGAACGAAAACAAAAGAAAAAATTATATATGTACATTTGTGTTTTACAACATTAATTATTATGTCTTTTATGTAAATATGTGCAAACTTTTCTTGTTTGTAAATTACATGCAAATTTAAATAAAGTTTCTCAAATTATTTGAAATAAATTCTTTGCATTTCTTCTTAAATTGTGAAACTGTATTTACTAATTTAACTTCATTTGGTAATTCGTTGTACATAACTCCTCCAATATAATCAATCCTCTGTTTGGTTTTCTCTAAACGACAGCGTGCTACTCTTAATTCAATTGATTTCTTGTATTGAAATTCATTTGATTTCTTTTAAATTCAATAGAGTGATGACCAACATTGTTTAGGGTTTTATATATAAATGTTAAAACTTGATATGTATATATCGCATTTATAGGAAAAACATTTTTTGCAACATCCATGTACAATCGACTTGTCGAAAAGTTCCGAGGCAAGTTATAAACAATCTTCAATGCTCTGTTCTGTAAGCTCTGAAGAGATTTTAAAGCATTGCAGTTTTTATTAGCAGCATATACAGCCACCATATACCTTATTTGCGACTCAATTAGAGAGTGATATATAACCAATTTCGTCTTCTGATCCAGTTTCCATCTAAGTTTATACAATATACCAATTGCAGGGGCTATTTTTCCTTTTATCTCATTAATATGTAGGTCCCATGACATGTTACTTTGTAGTGTAATACCCAAATACTTAACTACGTGACTCTCCTTTATGTCAGTACCATCTATATTCACTATGAAATCATGGTTCAAAGTCGAAGAATGGGGACGGAAACGAATCAGCTGTGTTTTAGCTGGATTAAGAACCAATCCATTCAATCTTACAAACTCGAGTAACATCGCAACATCTCTTTCTACGCGTGCCCTCAAAACTGTGTCATATTTGTATGGATAAAATAAACAAAAATCATCCGCAAACATGAAAAGTTTGCCTTCCAATCCCAAGTTACCCAAATCATTCAAATAGAGCGAGAATAGTAAAGGACCAAGTCCACTACCTTGTGGTATTCAATATAAAACATATACAACAAAACTTCTACTTTTCCCCAGCTGGACAAACTGTTTCCTATTTTCGAAGTAACTTTTGAATAAATTCAACTGATCCACGTATACCATAATATTCCAATTTACTTTGCATTATATTGTGATCAACTAAATCAAAAGCTTTCGTAAAATCAAAAAATAGTCCTGCAACAACACTAAATCCAGTATCTAGGCTATTACATATAAATTGCACTACATTCAATGCAGCATCATTCACACCACATCCTTTCCTAAACCCGTACTGAAATTTGTACATGAATTGATTCTCCGTAATATAGCTCGAAAGCCGATCAAATAGTATTTTCTCAAATATTTTATCAACAGACGAGAGAATCGATATTGGCCTAAAATTCTCTATATTGCGTGCATTAGTCTTCTTTGGTATAGGTATTATCTTGTGCATCTTCAGACAACCTGGATACTCCGAAGTATTAATAATCTTATTAATCATTTCTTTTATAGCAGGAGCAACCTCATCGACACATCTTTTTAAAAACTTCGGCGAGATATTATCGCTCCCAGAGCATTTATTCACATTCATCCCAATAATCACATCTTTGACAGTTTCTAATTCAACATTCTGTAGACGAAAATCTACCCTACTACGCGTAAGCGTACCAAAAAAGTTGATTGAGTCATCTTGTCGTCTGACTATTTGACCTTTCATGTTGCTCAAGGATGAAATAAAGTACCCATTGAATTCATTTGCCTTTTGTTGAACCAAAGATTCTTCTTCATCCAAGTCAAATAAATTCGGAGCGCTACCACTCTTTCTACCCATTGCTTCATTAATGAATCGCCAAGATTTCCTTGGATCATCCCTTATCTTGTCTAAAGCCATTTTGTAATAATTACTCCTGCAGAATTTTATTGAGAAACGTATGATTCTGCTTATTCTTCTCAGCTGTTCATTTATATCTCCTTTCCTGCAATCCTTCCGTCTTCTCTTCAATAATTTCTCTTTCAAATGAATAAGTTTCTTCAGATCCTCATTGATCCAGGGGGATATATCAAAACGAATATCTTCCTTAGCCTTCAACACCACAGTCGATTTACATATAGCATTCTCCATAGTCCTTATAACATTATCTGCAATACCAGTAGATGTATATGGTAAAAAATTCTCCGGCAAATTCTTCTTCAATACGTCCTTAGCCTTGCTAAAATCGCAATAAGATCTAAAAGACTCTTTAGTCCTCTCTGGTATGACTTGCATCTCCATTTTGCAAAAGATCATATTATGATCAGATAAACTGCATTCTACTGAGTCTATAAAAAGTCGTTCTGAGAAATTACTAAATACATGATCAATACATGTTCCAGAATCTGGTCTAGTCACTAGTTTATGAGCAATTTTACAATCGTAATTTTGAAGCAAAGACAGCAAGTCAACTTTACATGGGTTCTGAATCAAATCAATATTGGCATCACCGACTACTACAAGAGCGTTGCGAGCGTAATCATTAAATATGTTATCTAGCATATACATGAAGGTGTTGGAATTACATTTCTGTGATCTATAAAAAGATGCGATAATTAAAGGCCGGCTGTCAATTAATATATTCGGCAACTTTATAACTATCATTTCAACAAAAGCTCGACTTTCACCAAATTCAACAGAATATCGAAATTTAGAATTAATATACAACGAAGTACCACTATATCCATCTTCTCTACTGCAGTGAAAACTATCAAAACCAGGTATTGAATACACCCGCGTAGCAATTGCGCTAAACCAAGTTTCTTGCACTACTATTATGTCTGGTACTTTAGGAAAACATGACAAATATGTTTTAAATCTATTGAACTTATCAACAGACGCAATACTTCTAGCATTCAAACTTAAAACATTAAAAGAATTTATCTCTAAACGACATACATATTTTTCAAAGTTACTAAATTGTTTAAAATATCGATTTCATTCCATAATTAATTAATTAATAATATTTTTATTTATAACAGAAAATGTATTACAAAATTTTGTCTAATTAGGGGATACATATAATGCTTCTCCATCTTCGTTATCTTCTTCATTTTCATTCTCTTCTTCATCTTCACTAGGAATTATTAATTGCCTATTTTGGACCATGGATCTGCGTTGCCAGTGTTTGCTTGTTGTTGCCTCCGTGAGTAAGCGATCCACATCCTCCTCGCTTCTTACTATTTGATGTTTCGCTATTTCACTTTTCTTGCAGATTACTTTACCATCTCTGGCATAGACAAAACGATATCCAATTGTTTTTAAAGATTTTGCATAATTGAGCAATGCTAATGGCTCTCTACTCAAAAAGTCATTTATATAAATCTTTTTAGTACCATCGTTCTCTTTTAATTTTGCTTTTGCTGCCATTACTTTTTCTTTATTTTGTTGTGACGCAAATTTCACTACAACTGTCTTATTTGTTTTGTTTTATTTCTGTTTTCTAGATAAAATGCTTCATCCACATCACTTGCTCTCAGTTCAACTCCAACATCTTTTGCCAATTTTATCACGGCATCCATAGGTTTTATTTCATTAGATATTTCCAATCGACTAATAATACAATCTTTTTTCACCATTCTGTCATTTAAATACTTCATAGACGACTTGAGCGATTGAACTTCATTTTTTAGTTTTTTGTTTTCAGCTTGTATTTCATTTATTTTTTTCTTATTTTCTTTCACATCTTTCAACAAAACATCAAATTTTTCTGACATAAACTGAATTTAGTCTGTCAGCTGATCTAATTTCTCCAACTTCTCCAATTTTTTCAACTCTGTTTTTATTGTTTTCAATTCTTTCTTAATTTCTCCATTTCCATCTTCACATGTTTGACAAGTAAACATCTCAATCTCGTTTTCACATAATCTCTCAAATTCTCTTTTCGTTAGGCCAGAGCATTGAGAGTGATAGCTATTTCCACACTTGTCACATTGAATATAACCTTCGCTTTCTTCTTTGATATCATGTTTGCAGTTACCACATATTAATTTCGTTTTGTTTGCGACACTACGATGTTTGCCTGATCGTGGCATTTTTATTCGAGTGTCACTTTAGTTATTAATTTGATTAAAGTCACTTTTTACTATACTCGGATTTTATAAACCGTAGATTTTTAAAAATTTTTAGAGCAACTTGCGCAGCGATAAAAAACACAACCGATCTCAATCAATGTTGTCAATACATTGAAACCATATTTAAACAGTTGCAATTAAGCAAATCTCCATCCTTGTTTTATGTTTGGCCTTCGATAAATAAAATCAAACTAATCTGTGAAGCAGGCATTGAAGATATGATAGCAATTGCTGAGTTGAAAGAAAATAAAGGGTGATTTGTTAAAAGCTTGATAACTTTTTTTTTTAAAAAAGCGCATAAAATTTGCAAAATCTCATCGGTTCTTTATTTGAAACGTTAGATTGGTCCATGACATTTACTTTTTGAAGATAATTTCATTTAAATGTTGACCGCGGCTGCGTCTTAGGTGGTCCATTCGGAAAGTCCAATTTTGGGCAACTTTTTCGAGCATTTCGGCCGGAATAGCCCGAATTTCTTCGGAAATGTTGTCTTCCAAAGCTGGAATAGTTGCTGGCTTATTTCTGTAGACTTTAGACTTGACGTAGCCCCACAAAAAATAGTCTAAAGGCGTCAAATCGCATGATCTTGGTGGCCAACTTACCGGTCCATTTCATGAGATGAATTGTTCTCCGAAGTTTTCCCTCAAAATGGCCATAGAATCGCGAGCTGTGTGGCATGTAGCGCCATCTTGTTGAAACCACATGTCAACCAAGTTCAGTTCTTCCATTTTTGGCAACAAAAAGTTTGTTAGCATCGAACGATAGCGATCGCCATTCACCGTAACGTTGCGTCCAACAGCATCTTTGAAAAAATACGGTCCAATGATTCCACCAGCGTACAAACCACACCAAACAGTGCATTTTTCGGGATGCATGGGCAGTTCTTGAACGGCTTCTGGTTGCTCTTCACTCCAAATGCGGCAATTTTGCTTATTTACGTAGCCATTCAACCAGAAATGAGCCTCATCGCTGAACAAAATTTGTCGATAAAAAAGCGGATTTTCTGCCAACTTTTCTAGGGCCCATTCACTGAAAATTCGACGTTGTGGCTCGTTAGTAAGTCTATTCATGATGAAATGTCAAAGCATACTGAGCATCTTTCTCTTTGACACCATGTCTGAAATCCCACGTGATCTGTCAAATACTAATGCATGAAAATCCTAACCTCAAAAGAATCACCCTTTATTTTAAAAGAAATTGACAAAAATTGGGTACAGCATTTATCAATATGGCATAAAGTTGCTTTATTTCTCTACCCACCCGCAGTGAATTCTGATCAACCGAATATTGTTGAAATAAAGAATTTTTGTGTGAATGCTATGGAAAATTCGGCAATAGCAGAAAGTCCGACTTTTTCATCATCAACAAGTGCATCACAAATTAAGACCGAAGTGCCGAGTTCTAGCAATAAACACAAGAATGTAACCAGTTTCTTTTTTCCCTGATTTAATACAAGCTTATGTACCGACGAACTAGACCCTCGAACAAGAAGTAGATAGATACACCTTTGAGAGAGTGCCGCTTATCGATGAATTTGATTTAATAGGCTGGTGGAGAAACAAAGCAAGCCAATATCCACGATTGTCGAAGTTTGCCGTACAAGTTCATTCGATACCTGCTAGTAGTGCTGCAGCGGAGCGTTGATTTTCATTGGCCGGTAATATTATAACTGAGAAAAGAAATAGATTAGGGCCCAATACAATAGATAATTTGGTGTTTATGCATTCGATTCATAAACTTGGTTCTTATTAAAAATTTTCTCTATGTCTAAAGAAAAAATATTTTCTTAAATATTTTTTTGTTTTTTATGTACTTTTTTTCATTCCTTAAATTTAATTTTATAAATATCCAAAACTATTCATGCAGGTAAATGAATTTCATATATTTTTATTTTGGCAAATTAAAATTATATTTAAAACTAACTGAAATATAATTATTTTTACTGTTATGTTTTCTTTTTAAATTCATTAAATTAAATGTAATTAATAATTAATTAAAAATCCTAAAATAAAATATATATTTTTGTTTAATTATTCTGGTTTTCATTTTAACATTTATTATGGTGTGCTAATATCCTCCTCTAGAAATGTCCAAAACTTTTTAAATCGACCAATAGTTTAAAACTTTTACTATTTCCAAATATTTTTGAAATACTCTTATGTGATTGTTAACTTGTGCCCATTATAAAATACAAAACGCGTTGAAACAAAATCAATAACTATCACTTTAAGAGAATTGAGAGAGCATCCAATAACACTGCTGAGACATGTGGTAACCAATTTGTATGATTGCTTTACTACGGTGTTTTCGAGAGACAAACACTAATACCAACAAACACCGACAGCCGTCGGTGGCGTTGGATATTGGTGGTTGAAAATTTTTTTACCAATTGGTGTTTTACGATTGCAAATATTGGTGTTTACTAAATACATTGGTTGGTTGCGGTAGATCGCAGCCGTTCTCTGCTCGAGACGTCAGATATCACTCCTGATATCTGCTATAACGGGTCGCTGCCTGATAGGCGATTTTGCAAAAACTATTGGCGCGAAGTATAATGACTATTGTATGAGCTGTCTTGATGCGGAGGAAAAAGAATCAATAAAACACCTCTTGTGTGAGTGTCCTGCATTTTGTGTAAAGCGCAAGCAACTTTTAGGAGCATATAGCTTCAGATTACTGGCGGGTCTGGAAAACGTTAACTTAAGCAGTCTGCTAATGTTTTTGGAACAATCTGGTTGGTTCAACAAAAAAAAAAAAAAATAATAATCAAGAAGGTTCAGCGGTTAAAACTAGAAGTGCCCATATGTATTAGGTTCTTTTATTTAATGTGGTATCACAATTTCTTTGAGCAAACACTCTAAATCAAAGAATGAAGAAAACAAGTACTGAGAAAGTGACGTTAACAATCAACAACAATGAATAAGTATAATGAGAAAAACCAAAATAACAACACTCTCACTACCAACAACATCTCTTCTTGTGATCTGCAAGTGCGAAAGAACGTAGACACACCAAAATCTATACGAAATCGCGAGAGTCTCCAAAATGATATTATGGATAAAGCAAAACAAACTCCAAGATTAACAAATGTAGAGTCACCACTGCGGTTCATACATATAATCGACAATAGATTTTATAAATTAACAGAAAGTTTGACGACAACAATAAAAGAAACAATAGCAGCTGAAATAAAGGAAACCGAATCAAAAATATTGACACAAGTTGACAACCAAATGAAAACTATTGAAAACAAACTCTTAAGTGAAATAAGTGAAAGAATGAGCGAATTTAAGAGAGAACTCTTTGCTGTCAGTGATCGTATAGATATAGTCGAGAAACAGTATTCTGAAATTGAATTATTACGGTCAGAAATTTCTTCATTAAAATTAAATTTGGATGAACTAAAGGCTGATTTATCTCATCATCAAAATACGCTTGTCATGTGACCTCCGATTAATTGGGGTTCCTTGGCTTCATAATGAAAATCTGCTTTTACTATTCCAGAATCTTTGCAATAGTTTACAAATTCAAACCCCATTATGTAGATCGATTTATAGAACTCGGGGGAAAAATAACAATCCTGATACAACTATAATCATTAAACTTGAATCACCATTTATAAAAAATTACCTCTTAAAAGCCATAAGTAATTTTAAAAAGCAAAATAATGTTAAACTTAATCTACAACTTCTAGGGTTTGAGTCTACCAAACCCATTTTTGTTAATGAATGCCTCACTACTGCTAACTATTCTATATATCAATCTGTATTCACAAGACGGGGATTGGTTCATATAAAAGTAAACAAGGATGAAAATCCACGAATTTTCAAAACTATAGATGACCTGCATAATTTATTTTGTTAGTTTGGAAACGTATCTTCAAAAATTTATTTATAATTATTTAATAACTTGTATGTGCGTTAAGGAAAAAAATGTGTTTATATTATTATTATTATATACTATGTGTTTCTCTAATTATTTTCTTGATTATGTAGTAATTTTAATTGTCGTTCGTATTTATCACAGCTTGGCTCAAATTTTAAATGTTGGCACATGAGAGTAATACTAATAAATTATATTTTACGACAGAAATGTTCCTTTGAGAAGGAAGATTATCATTAATGCTCATAATCCCTGGTTTGATAAAAGAATACAATTCTTGATCAATAAAAGGGACGAAGCATATACAAGATGGAAGAGATATAAAATCCCAGAGTTGTATGCTACTTATAAAGATCTTAGGAATAGGACTACCTATACCATTAGATTGAAGGAGGCTCAGTATTACAGTCAAAAGTTTAAGGGTTGTGTTAACTCTAGACAAATTTGGAAGCAAATTAAATCTATTGGCATTGGAAAGGAAAATATGGGCTCATCTAATATTGATATTAATCCAAATGACTTAAATGATACTTTCGTTAATTTGCCTATGAAGTCCGCGGATCACAGTTTTTATGATTTGATACAAATCGATAACGATGTTGAACGATTTTCTTTTGAACACGTCACACAAGCTGATGTACTTAGCAAGGTATTTGCAATAAAATCTAATTCTGTGGGGTCCGACGGAATTGATCCAAAGTTCCTCAAGATAGTAATCAGGTATGTCTTGCCTCATATAACGCATATCTTTAATACTATTATATTAAAGTCAAATTTTCCATTGACTTGGAAGCATGCAAAAGTCATACCAGTCCCCAAAAATGGAAACGATTTTCGACCTATATCGATTCTACCCTTTTTATCAAAAGTGCTCGAAAGCCTTTTAAGTGACCAGATATTAAACCATCTCAGAAGTAATTCTTTTTTGACAACTTTTCAATCAGGATTCAGAAAGAAACATAGTTGTATAACTGCTCTCCAGAAAGTGACTGAAGATTTAAGGCGTCAACTTGATAGTAGCAATGTATCATTTCTGGTATTATTGGACCATTCTAAAGCCTTTGATACGGTCGACCACCATATTCTGTGCATGAAACTTTCAAAATTTTTCAATTTTGCTCCGCAATCTACAAATCTTATGCGTTCATATCTTTCATCCAGGTCTCAATCTGTAGTCGTCGGCGCCAATTGGTCTGATCCATTATGCCTATCTAGAGGTGTACCGCAGGGATCAGTACTTGGTCCCTTGATGTATTCAATATATTCCAATGACTTACCACTTCGAATTAAGTATTGTAATGTTCACATGTACGCTGATGATGTTCAAGTATATATAAGCACCCCGAAGGCAGATGTTGACCATTGTGTTGAACAACTGAACAGTGACTTGAATCACATTTACATTTGGGCAAAGTCTAATGGATTGAGCTTGAACCCCGTGAAGTCTAAATGTATAGTTATTGGCAGAAATATTGCACCTATTGAGATACCCATTCGAATATCAGATACTGCAATAGAAGTTGTTGAGAGAGGTAAAAATCTTGGTGTAGTCATGAATAATAAACTGAATTGGTCTGATCACGTTAATATTGTAGTTGGGAGAACATATTCGACAATGAGAAATTTATACTTAAGCCAAAAATATACGCCAGTTAGCATAAGACTTCTTTTGGCAAAATCTTTACTGATTCCCCAATTATTGTACGGGTGCGAACTTTTTTCTAATTGCAACAGTGAATCGATGAGGAAACTGAATGTAACTTTTAATAACATTGCACGCTACGTTTTTGGGAGGAATAGGCGAGATAGCATAACCGAGTATGCGAATATGATTTTTGGAGTTTCCTTTGTCAATTATTTGAAGATAAGAACCTTGATAAACTTACACAAAATCGTATATAGTAGGGAACCTGAGTATCTATACACATTTATACGGTTTGCCAGATCGCAAAGGGGAAAACAGATAATCCAGATAAGACATAATCGACATCTCTCAGAACATTTCTTTTTTATTTATGCCATTCGTCTTTGGAATAATCTTCCATTTACAATTCAGATAATTAAAAACGAACGACAATTTAAAACTGAAATTTATAACTTTTTTAAATAAATAATATTATATTTTTTATTTTATCTACAATTAAATTCGAAAATATTCTTTGATTTTTTTTGAATACCTTTTTTATTATTGTTTTTTAAATAAATAATATTATATTATTTTTTATTTTATCAACAATTAAATTCGAAACTATTCTTTGATTTTTTGGATACCTTTTTTATTATTATAATAATTATACAAATTTTATTATTGCATATGTATCATTAATCCACTGTTATTTCAAATCTAAATTTAATGAAGAAAACTGTAACTAATGTTCAATATGTAACTGCAAATACTATAAACCATGCTTTATATAAGATTTAGTTCTTGTGCATAGGTTAGTCAAATAAATAAATAAATAAATAAATAAATAAATAAATAAATAAATAAATAAATAAATAAATAAATAAATGGACTGAATAGTCTATGTGAGCCTGAAACTAAATCTGGCTGCAACTTTAACCACTTTTAATGACGGGGTCTATATCGAATGCCGATATCGAATTCATAATCGTATCGAAAAAATTGTCGATAAGATTTATAGTTTGGATCACCTCATTCGATCAAATTTGATGCAATTTTTCTTGCCAACAGCAAAAAACGAAGCAGAACAAAATGAAATGACAAAACTAAGTTAGCGGCACAAAATAGAATGTAGAAAAAACATGTTTTTGAGAATTTCAAAGTAAAATTGTGAATTGTATTGGATTATATCTTATGGAGCCATATCTGTTTTTACATTCCTCCGAATTGGAAGATGAGATGAATATAAAATAATACGGCTTTAAATAAGGGATAAGAGTACCCATTGTCATTGTTGTAAATTCATACTGTTGAAATAGTGTGCCTTGTTGCAGGTGCAATGGACGAAGGAGGCTTTCAATTGTTACTTGGAGGAATATAATTTTGGTGAATTCTATCGATATTACAATTGTCTGCCATCTTAAACCTTTTAGTCAGTGGAAGCTTTCCTCATTTACTATACTTACATGGTGTTCCAGAAGCGTTACGTGTTCATGGTATGGTACGGTAATTGATTGATCACAATCTCTTGGATATCGCTCTTGCCAATGCACTTTTTATATTCTTTGTCGAATTCGACTATGACCAATTTTTGTTTAACTTTTATTGGAGTTGCATTAGTCCTAAATATTCAAAATATGTTAATTTTATGTAAATTTACTACAAATTAGCAACAATTCGAGCTAAAACTATCATATTTACTACTCCTTTATGGCGAAAACGATGTAAAAAGCAAAGGAAAAACGTTTTACGATAGTAAATTAACAATCGACAAAATTTTCGATCAATAAAACTCGATATCGGCTCCCGTGATCCGCAAAATTTAGATTTCGATCAAAATTCTCTATATCGAATGCAGTGATTAGCCCCCAGTTCTTGAAGGGCATTGAAGTCTCCTGGCACCAATCGCTTATGCTCACATAATTGCCACTCTATCCGTGGAATCTAACTAAATTATGATATATTGGTATTACTCAATTATGTATGGAACAAAATATCGGCCAAATGGGCGCTGCGACCTCGATGGCACACCTTCATCCGATGGTCCAAATTTTCGATGACGCTGAGGCATAATGGAGGTTCTATGCCGTTAATGTGCCGAATTATCTCATCCTTTAGCTTTTGAATTGTTGCTGGCTTATCGACGTACACCTTTTCTTTCAAATAACCCCAAAGAAAAAAGTCCAACGGTGTCAAATCACATGATCTTGGCGGCCAATTGACATCGCCATTACGTGAGATAACACGGCCATTGAATTTGTTGCGCAAAAGAGCCATTGTTTCGTTAGCTGTGTGGAAAGTGGCACCGCCCTGCTGAAACCACATATCGTCCACATCCATATCTTCCGATTCGGGCCATAAAAAGTTCGTTATCATCTCACGATAGCGAACACCATTCACAGTAACTGCCTGACTGGCCTCATTTTGGAAAAAATACGGCACGATGATGCTGCCAGCCCATAAACCGCACCAAACAGTCACTCTTTGTGGGTGCATTCGTTTTTCGACAATAACTCTTGGATTCTCATTCGCCCAAATGCGGCAATTCTGTTTATTGACCAATCCACTGAGGTGAGAATGTGCCTCATCACTGAAGATGATTTTCTTCGAAAATTGATCATCCACTGTTGCCACTTCTTGGAACCATTCTGCCCATTAACGACGTTTGGAATGGTCAAGAAGCTTTAGTTCTTGAGCCAATTGCAACTTGTAAGCGTGTAAATGCAAAAACTTGGCGTTTGGGTGTGGCGTTTAAGTGTGTTACATTCAACATCGGCCCTTACAATTTAACCACCCTTTATAACACAGCTAGCACCAGGCATTATATACACGTTGGATATCTCTATCTCGAAAGTTTCGGACTTTCGGACTGCTACCCTCATTCCTTGTGCGATCCTTATGTAGCACATTGCAACAATCACAATGGCGCAAGCTACAGGTGGCATTGAGTAGTCATGTATACTCCCAAAACGATGTTAGGCCGGGGCATTTCTGGAAGTGCACCAACTTCAGGCACTGGTTACACCTTGGTTTCGGTTCGAACCAAAAGCAATCGGAGGAGTCCTCCCCGTGATGCACCACCTTCAACATAAAAAGACGGACGAAACTACACATATACTGCTGTGGCAGCCGCTGGTCGATGAGATGAACCCATCAGGTTAAAACCGGTGAAAATAATCTGCCGCAGTTTTCGCGTCCTTTCTCGGAATGGCATTCGATTTATGACAGTATACCGACTTTTTAATCCACATTTTTTCAATAATTTCCGGCGTTCCGACGGTTAACACATATTTTAAAATTTTGTTTTAAACTTACAGCCAGTAGCTGACGTATCGATGAAATTTGACGACGAATTAATGAAGAGTGCCTCTTTGCATTCTTGGATCGATTTATATTACGTCGTTGTTTTTTAATTGGCCACATTTATTGTATCTTGATTTGATATGTTGTACTGTAGAAGTATTTCGCTTCATTAATTTAGCGATATTCGTACAAAAGCTCGCTTGATTTCCTATCCATATCGAATTTCGCGAGCTACTTGTGATTTATTTTGAGAAAAAATCCCTAACATTTTATTTTGGTGATTTGAAATTTTGTTATTATTTGTAAATCACCAAAATAAAATGTTATTTAACATTTTCGATACATTGAATTTTCTCATATTTATTTTTTGTATCTTTACAGAAACAATACATATTTTTATATCGAGCGTTGCTGGATACAGCACATTTAGGTAATACGGAAGTGAATGCTGCAGGATTATCAGCTACGATTGATGCTCTAAAATCTAAACCAGAAGATGGAAGGGAGAAGTGTAAAATAGAAATAGAATTTGATGTAAGTAAACAAAGATGTTTCCTCATATATTATAAACGTTTGTTCATCTCAATACCTAGCATGAAAGCATTCGTTGGCAACACTACAAGTTAAAGCAGTACGATTTTGATCGGTCCAATCAATTTGTTAATTTTTATAAATTAAAGGACAGTTTTCAATAAACCCACAACATTAACATGTTTTTAACAACTTTATTGTTGGGTATATATAAAATTCGCTGTTCGAAACATTGATTATAACACAACACAACAAATTATTGTTTTTCTGGTAACAACAAAGTGAAACGTCTAAAATAATGTCTTCAAAACAACAACGAAAAGGATTCTCAACACCAACCACTCTTAGAAAACCTAATATATATATATATATAATATACACACGCCCACATCGCATAATAACAAATCACCAAAATAATTCAGCTGATTGTATTAAAATTTGCTAAAAAAAATGAAATTATGATGGCAAATATAGAGCGATGTGTTAAAGAAAGTATTAACGATGCGCTTCAATCACTTGAGAGTAAAATAATAAAGATTTGTAAAACAAAAAATTGTCCAAATGGAAAGAGAAATATTAGAACTAAAATCTTCAGAAGAACGACAACAAAACATAAGCGTCTCCACCAATCTACGCATAACAAATGTTCCATTTCAAGAAAATGAAAATTTGAATCTATTGTTTACTAATCTTTGCAACTCTCTTAATATAAAACAACCGTATGTGGATAATTGAACATTTAACCGTCGAACAGAACGAGGGTGTTTCTTAACATGGATTGATTAAATTTTATCGTAATTTGTACTATGCAACGAAATTCCAAATCATCCACTGAGCTGCAAATTTCAGGGAACAGTGGACGGGTTTCGACTGAAGTTATAAATTTGGGCAATGACCAAGAGTTAGACTCAATTAGTCGGCCTGTAAACGGGTTGCAAAACTGGCGAGTCGAACCTAAGGTAACGACATCCAAAGGAGGTAAGCTCTCAAGAAAGAGATTCAAGGAACGCTGAAATGCATTGTTTATCCTAAAGAAATTAGGATCAGTCGACCCATGCACAATATCGGCTAAGCAAAAAAAATCCTCAAAATGGAACACCAAGAGGCTGGTTGGTATCAGAGGTCTATTGATTATTTTAAAGTTGCTTTGGTACTAATTGGTGAATTTTGTGAAGGAAGTGAGTCGAGAAGAAAGACATACCAACTAGACCTAGCGCATATGCATGCATATCTGATTCCGAATGTATTTTAAATAGATTGAAACCCTACGCATTGGATGGTTGGCCGTTCGGATAAAGTGGATGGACCAAGACGGCACGCAGTGTTTATATTGAACATTCAGTCTTTGCAACATCTATCCAAGTTCCAGGGCCGTGTATGTTATGGCTTTCATTATATCCAAATGAAGGTATACAAACACGATCAACCAAAGGATTTCGAAATGGGCCTCTGTCTGAATCAGAAATGAGCGGATCTTCAAGGAAGATACCAAAAAGGCAGACATGGACGGACATCGTATGCGAGAGGAGGTTTCTACTGCCTCAAGGAGGAGTTCTATCACCTCTTCTTTGGAATATTGCTATAAACAACCTTCTGGTTTCCCTAGAAAAAGAATGGATAAAGGTGGTGGCATACGCAGACGATGTGGCTCTAGCAGTCAGGGGAAAATTCCCATCCACAATCAGAGATGTTATACGGAGAGCCCTCCGGATGACTGAGAAATGGGCGAAAGAGAATGGTCTTGGAGTAAATCCTACAAAGACAGCATTAGTCATGTACTACAAAGATCGCAAAACTCCCACGGTTAAGCCCATATCCTTAGGGGGTTTTGAAATTCCCTTTGTTGAGTGTGCAAAATACCTTGGTGTTATTCTGGACAGGAAGCTAAACTTTAGGCTTTATTGAAGAAAGAGCGTGAAAAGTCACGATAGCTGTGTACTCGTGCAAAAAGGCAATAGGAAAACAGTGGGGACTAAAACCGAAAATTGTGTATTGGCTATACACGGCAGTGGTTCGACCTATAATGCTATATGGTGTTGTAGTCTGGTGGCCGGCACTTCAGCAACCGACAGGATTAGATAAAGTTCAGCGTATGGCGTGCTTGTGTATCTCAGGCGCATTCAGTAAGACCGGAACAGATTCCCTTAATGTCATGCTGCACCTATTGCCTTTAGACATTTTCGCCAAACAGTCAGCTGCAACAACGGCTGTGCGGTTGCGCGAGCTATCGCTGTGGTCGACAAAAATGTACGGTCACAGCTTGATTCTCAAAATAATGCCAGATGTGCCTACCGTAGTCGATTACACTCTGCCGAAACCACTTTTCGACAAAAAGTTTGAAACTCTAATTCCCAACAGTGAGGCGTGGTGTACACACCCCGGGGAATAAACGATATATAGATTTCTACAGTGATGGCTCCAAATTGGTGGACAAGTGGATGGACAAGGTTTCGGAGTGTATTCTAAAGATCTGGAACTTCGAATAGCGAAAAGATTACCTAATCACTGTAGTGTTTGTCAGACTGAAATATTAGCAATAAGAGAGGTGATGAATTGGCTGAGAAGTAATGTTCCAAAAAATGTTGGCATTAATACATACTCAGACAGTCAACCTGCAATAAAATCCTTGGACTCTGTGTCCCTTAACTCGAAAACGGCCATCGACTGCCGCAAATCTCTCAACGAGATGACTGAGCAGTACAGTATTCACCTAATATGGGTGCCTGGAACATAGCGGGGAACTTCGAAGCAGATGAGTTAGCAAGGCTAGGAACTACCTTACATATTACAGGGGAACTAGAATATGTTGGTATGCCTCTGGCTTCCTGCAAGCTCTTACTGCGTGAGAAGGCTATTATGATTACAAATGTTCGGTGGGTTGCAAGGGTTGTAACGACACCAAGCAAATATGGTCCCATTTAAACTAAAACCGCACACTAGATATGCTAATGTTTTCAAGACGTCAGATATCACTCCCGATGAGTTTTTCTTTGCTGGATATTAAAAAAAAAAAAACGATTTGGAACCACTGTGCGCTGCTTGATAGGCGATTTTGCAAGAACTATTGGCGCGACTACTGTATGAGCAGTCATGATAAAGAGGAAAAGGAATCAATTAAACGCCTACTGTATGAGTGTAAGGCGTACGTGAATTTTAGGGGCATATAGCTTTAGATTACTGCTGCTAATTTTTTTGGAACAATCTGGTTGGTTCGCGCAATGAATCTATCTGCTGATAAGTCGCCCATTATTTGCTGATGTCATTTCGGACTACCTTCCGTGCAATTTCTCGAGTATTTATCACCCACACTCTTTCTCGAAGAATTCCGATAAGACATTTAGGTCCAGAATGATAATGTTTTGAGATTAATATATTTGATGAAAAGTTGCGAAAACCGATGACCTTTCGGCAAAAGTGCCGGGAATTATGCATCGTACGATAAGGGTGCATCCGCTAGCCGCCCCCCTACCCGAAGAATTTACCGAGAATTATTAAAAATGTTTTTTTCCTCAATAAATGGCGTTAGCTTTTGAAAGCACGGCTTTAGTACTTAATTTTTCTTGATACGTTGAATTCCTTCGCTATATGTCGATTGTTGTTTTTCATTTACTATTCTCCAAAAGCTTGATCTAGTTCGGCGCTCGAAATAACCTTGTCTCTATTCTCTTTGTCGAAGACACGATATATGTACACGATTGCGTAAAGAATATGAAGATAAGGTGACTGTCTATCGATGATTTCCAATGTTGCAGAAGGTGCGACACACGCTATAATGAGTGCTGTTTTGCTTTGGTTTTGGTTATCTACAAAAGCGCGTACGTAAATGCAACATCCGTAATGCGCTTTACAGATTATCAGTTATTCCGGACGGAATTTCGGTGTTTGTAAAGAATCTTACAGTGTGTCGGATCGACAACGACTTGCCGGTGATGACTAAATAATCGGTAAATGTGTTATCGATCCCATAAACATGCAGCAGTATCGATTATGCCTCCGGACTTAACTAATAATGTGCACAATATATAGGATATGTTCGACACGAGCACTGTCGTCCGGAATAACTGATAGTCTGTAAAGCGCATAAGCCACGAGGGAAGCATCCGCAAATCCATGAATCTGGAACTTTTGCTCTGTTGAGGTCAGCACAAATATACGAATTTCTAAGTGGTTCAAATACGACAAGCTTGGTTCCAGCGATTAGCTATTTGTCGGTCCAACCATTATAATCTCATTTAAAGAGAAATTTGATGACGTTTTTGCTGAGGCATCAAATACAACTCTTAATTTTGTAGATGTACTCTGTAATCGAAAAACTGAGTGGTGTGGCCCAGCAAAAAAATTGGGAGTAGTTCCACAAACATTTATTTTAAAGCGCATCCCGGAATCCCCCATCAAGTTTTTTCCACTTCCTATGCAGCCCTTTTGGACAAGTCCACAAACATTTCTTTTAAAACACATCTTGGAATCCCCAATCAAGTTTTTTCCACTTCCGATGCAGTCCTTTTGGGCAAGACCACAAACATTTCTTTTGAAGTGCATCCCGGGATCTCCTATCGATTTGTTTTCACTTCCGACGCAATTCTTTTGGACAAGTCTTAGAAAGTACGGAATTAGGCCGGTTTAAGAGAAAATGTAAGTTTTGGACTATTAAAAAACCAGGGCTGTGGAGTCGAGCCAATTTTGCTCGACTCCGACTCCAGCATTTTTCATCAGCTCGACTCCGACTCCGGAGTCGACTCCGGGTAATATAACTAAATCTCATTTTAATACCACTAATTTGTAGTTCTATTGTGGGGGTACCGTAAGTGGATCGATATAAAGTATCGTATTTATTTATGTGTGCAAAAAAAGGTCTTAATTTCACATTAGATGCCAATTGAACTCTATATTTCAAATTTAGGGCAATGTTTAATAAATAAGATAATGATATAAATACCCATCATAATATGAGAAGATACCAACAGTATATGTATTTGTGGACCAAAATTATTGATATTATTTCAAATCCTTTAAATTTGTTGCGAGCTATATAAGTCTTTATATTCCCATATGCATGAATTTGAATCTGAATCGATTTAGACAAAATTGTATATACTTCTACAAAATCGATGTACTTAAAATTTAAATCTAACGTTATGGGACGTAACACAATTTTAACAAAAAATAAAAATGCAAGGAAAGTCTAAAGTCGGGTGGGCCGATTATAATATACCCTGCACAACTTTGTATTTAGATCTACATTTTGATAAAATCTCAAATAAGACTTCTACAAAATTTCGGGCAATATTTGGGAAATATTTATAATTGTTTAGACAATTTCGCAAAAACGCATTCATTGAAATGTTTTAAAATTTGAGTAATTTCTACAAATTTTGACTTAGCAGTGAGTATCAGTGAGCATACAACTTTGGAAAAATGTTTGTCTAGTAAATAAAATTTTGCAAAATTTTATATAGAAATAAAATTTTGCAAAATTTTCTACAGAAACAAAATTTTGACTAAATTTTCTATAGAAATAAAATTTTGGCAAAATTTTCTATAGAAATCAAATTTTGGCCAAATATATAGAGATAAAATTTTGAATAAAATTTTTATAGAAATAAAATTTTGCAAAATTTTTTATAGAAATAAAAGTTTGAAAAAATTATCAATAGAAAAACAATAAAAAAATTGTGTAGCAAACAAAATTTTGCAAAATTTTCTATAGAAATAAAATTTTGCAAAATATTCTATAGAAACAAAATTTTGACTAAATTTTCTATAGAAATAACATTTTGACTAAATTTTATATAGAAAAAAATATTTCTATAGTAATAAAATTTTGAATACATTTTTTATAGCAGTGAGCATCAGTAAGAAAAAAATATTGAGAAAATTTGCTATAGAAATAAAATTTGAAAATTTTTTCTTATAGAAATAAAAATTTGAAAAAATTATCAATAAAAATACAATTTTAGAAAATTTTTTGTGTAGTAAATAAAATTCTGCAAAATATTCTACAGAAACAAAATTTTGCAAAATTTTCTATAGAAATAAAATTTTGCAAAATATTCTATAAAAACAAAATTTTGACTAAATTTTCAATAGAAAAAAATATTTCTATAGTAATAAAATTTTGAATAAATGTTTTATAGAAATAAAATTTTGACAAAATTTGCTATAGAAATAAAATGTTGACAAAAATTTTGATAGAAATAACATTTTGACAAAATTTTCTATAAAAAACAACTTTGAAAAAATTTTCTGTCAATATTCCACATATGTATATGGCCTTAAAATAAAATTAAAAAAAAAATAATTTCGATTGTTCGAAATATTTAATATAAATTGATATGGGCATTAAACTGGATCGATCCAGCCCATCTGCTAGTCTAACATTCTAGGAAACATAAAAAGATAGCTGTAATTGGGAGTTGATTTTCATTTACAATCATGCTGTACATTGATCGAATGAATAACGCAATGGAAACTAATTTGCGTAAAAACTTGCTTAGTTACAAACATGTGAAGTGTTTTAAAAATTTGGTTTAGCCGGAGTCGAGCAAAATTTTTACGACTCCGACTCCAGCAAAATCTTCATACTCCGACTGCAAGACTCCGACTCCGGCTCCACAGCCCTGTAAAAAAACTATAAAAATAAGAATAGAAAATCAATAAAAAAAGTAAAACAAATAATAAAAAATTAAAAAAAATCATCTCCGCTGGGATTTGAACCTGTGCCGTTTGACTTTTTCACTTCCATAGAAGTTCTTTTGAGAAGATTTTGCAAATGACGATAATTTTTAATTTTTTGTTGATTTTTAATTTAAAAAATTATATTTATACAAAAATATATGCCGAAAAAAAAAAAAACAAAATAAATTATACATCGTTTTTATTTTGTTTTTTTTTCCGCTGGTGAGATTTTTTTTCACTCATAATAATAAAGAAGTAGTAGGATGTCATGGTGTCATATTACGTTCACGTTACAAACATTTGAATAGACGTTTTGATGCATCGTGTTCAATGGCGTTTGTGGCTGAGTGTGCTAACATAAGGCGTTCTGTTATGGTGCCAACAGACCCAGGTTCAACCCCTGGTTGAAGCGAGAAAGTTTTTCAATTTGTAAAAATTAGATAATATGAAAATAAAAGTGATGCAAAAAATACTGATAAAAATAAAAACTGGAAAAAAAATATTTTTTGGTTTTTTAAATTTCTTCATCCGTTAACTTCCAAGGCAAGCCTTCTAAAGCAATGCAAAGGATCCACAAATGGAGTACTTCCGTCCTATGACAAGACCATGTAAAATTCATTGGATATGATCCAAGTTTGCACTTCTTCCGGATCACAAATTGGGGATCCAAACTACTTTTTTGGAAGCTCTTTTTTTGCTGGGTACATAGTGCTTGTCTCGCAGTTCATCAAAGCTTACTAAAGACATGTGACCAAGGTTTATATATTCGTTCATAAACTCTCTGTAAATTTTTTTGTGTTCTGGATTTTTATCTAATCGTTTCTCTAGATAACAAAAAAGACGATGAGCAATTTAATACTACGACCCTAATTTGTCCATCGATTGTTTAAACGGTAATCGAACTTGTATTCTACCATTTTCATCGAAAATAGTGTTTTCTAAATAGTGTCTTACACTGTTCTTCTTCTGTCATAGCCGATTTGGTCTCCGTAAACTCTTCTATTTCCCAAAAACCTTTCAAAATAAATCGAGATCGTCGATTTTTGTAACCACATTAAACGATGATACTCGTCCAACAGCATTTGAGTCGATAACGCCGCCCACTACCCATCCAAACACTGTATTTTTTAATGAGGGGAGCCTAAAATTATTTTTCCTTCCGCAAGGAGGTCAAAGGAAATTTCCGACCTGATGAGAATATCAATTCGTTGCGGAATATAAAAATGCGGATCTGCTAGTAAAATCCCTCTGGAATGGGCCAACTTCCGATATTTAGTTTTTCGACTGGATGTTGGAACGAAATAGCATTTATAACTAGATGACCACTCAAATTCGCTTACGAGGGCAGTTTGGAAACTTCTTAGCCTAGCACAAAAAGTGCGGTATAAACAGAAAAAAGTTAAGTTCAGTTTTGGAAACTTCCATCTCTGTTATAAACACATGTTAAATTTTGTTTCGATCTGGCAACTCCTTCATACACACAAAAAATTTTTTCTCTGATTCAATCACCAAATTAATTGATCCAATTAATTTTTTAATTGAAATGTCTTCAATCACGAAAATGATAGTATCAATCACAGTTTTAATTGGGCATAGAAAAAATTCTTGATTAAAAAATTAATTGATTTTTTCAGCAAAATTCAATTAATTTTTTAATTGATTCAATTAAAAATTTAATTGATGTTGATTGCAAAACGCAATTAATTTATTAATTGAAAAAGGTAACTATTTTTAATTACTTAGTTAGATTGGCTTAGGGTTTTTATTTGGATTAACAAATGATTGTTTGAAATACATTTTTAATTAAAAAAGTAAAAAAAAAGCACTTTTTTTAACTGAATTAGTCTTCCGAATTTGATTAAAAAGTTAATTGTATCAATTAATTTTTTAATTAAACATTTTAAAAATTTCAATCATTGACTTAATTAACTCAATGTTTCTATCATGATTAAAAAGTTAATTGTATCAATTAATTTATTAATTGAAAAAATTTTCAACTTCAATTAACTTTTTAATTGGAAATATTTTGGTGATATTTTTTTCTGTGTATAGAAACATGTGTTCAAAAAAGACGCATCCGCATCCGTTGCGGAATATAAAAATGCGGATCTGCTAGTAAAATCCCTCTTGAATGGGCCAACTTCCGATATTTAGTTTTTCGACTGGATGTTGGAACGAAATAGCATTTATAACTAGATGACCACTCAAATTCGCTTACGAGGGCAGTTTGGAAACTTCTTAGCCTAGCACAAAAAGTGCGGTATAAACAGAAAAAAGTTAAGTTAAGTTTAGTTTTGGAAACTTCCATCTCTGTTATAAACACATGTTAAATTTTGTTTCGATCTGGCAACTCCTTCATATAGAAACAGGTGTTCAAAAAAGACGCATCCGCAATTTTTTTACAATGGAAAAATTTGAAATGCATGCTGCCGTTAAATATTTACATAAAAAAGGTTTATCGGGACAAGAAATTCATAATGATATGGTGAATGTGTTAGGTGAAAGTGCTCCTTCATATGCAACAGTAAAAAATTGGGTTGCTGAATTTAAACGTGGTCGTACAAGCCTTGAAGATGAACCACGTAGTGGACGTCCAAAAACAGCAACAGAAATTGTAGCCAACGTGCACGAATAAATGTGTGCGAAATTGCTAATATCATGGGCATCTCAAATGATCGAGTCCATTTAATTTTGCATGAAGAACTACAGATGAAAAAGCTTTCTGCAAGATGGGCGCCCCATTTGTTAACCGTCGATCAAAAACGCATAAGAATTAACATTTATCAAGCT
This sequence comes from Haematobia irritans, assembly GCF_050003625.1. Classification (NCBI taxonomy): domain Eukaryota; kingdom Metazoa; phylum Arthropoda; class Insecta; order Diptera; family Muscidae; genus Haematobia; species Haematobia irritans. The sequence goes on along the minus strand of NC_134400.1, from coordinate 75,724,371 downwards.
TGTTTGGATCGTTTTAAGCGAAATAAAATGGAATTTAAGCGTCGATTCATAACTGTTGATGACATATGGATCCACCACTATACCCCAAAAGAACAATCGAAACAGTGGACTGGTAAGGTTATGGCAACGGGTTTTTGGGACTTCAAAGGTATTTTATTGATTGACTATCTGCAAAAAGGTAAATCAATAAATTCAGAGTACTATTGCAACCTTTTGGATCAATTAAATGTACAAATTCGAGACAAACGTCCTGGCTTACAACACAAAAAAAAAAATTTTCGTCAAGACAACGCACCAGCGCACAAGAGTGTTTTAACAATGGCTAAAATCAACGAATTAAAGTACGAGTTGCTTGACCACCCACCTTATTCTCCTGATTTAGCTCCCATTGACTTTTACTTGTTCCCAAATCTAAAAACAATCTTTGCTGGCAAGCGTTTTACCTGAAATGAAGATGCAATTACAGTTGTAAACCACTATTTTGAAGACCTTGAGGAAAACTATTTTAATCAATAATCGATTCTGTTGTATATTTAATACGGGTTCTATTATTGACACCCCTGCGATTTCTTGTGTAGCCTTCATTAGTGGAAGGTTTAAACGATTGATAGTCTCCTGGGTTATAAGATTTATTTCAGAGCACGAATCTAGAAGTGCTCTAACAGGTTGCCAACTTCCTAATTTATCTTTAATTAAGACGTGGGTAATAAACTATGACGAAAACTACGAAATCAATTCGATGAGGAAGAGCTAAATACGACAAAGAATTGCTTATGAAATGCTCTTGAGATTGACAATACTCACACAACGCATGTGACATCACGTAAGCTGTTGCTGGGCGTCGGTCTTTTGGTATATGCTTGTACTCTGAATGGTTTGAATCACTGTTACGGGGCTGTACCGTGTCTAGAAATTGGCATCGCCTCCTAAGAATTGCATAATATTCATCACATGATGGCAGTTTCTGCAAATTTTGTTTTTCATTGTAAACCGTTTTCGATTCGGGATCAATTTTCGACAAAACGATATGTATGATTATTGTTCAGAAACTATCGACAATAAAGAGGATCTAATAGCAACACTGTCTAAAATTGATCGAAATCCAGTTGCACTAGGCTTATGGCGAACAAAGAATTAATGGTGTCAATGAAAATGAGCGATTTATTATCATATATATTTTTTAATCGATTAATGGCGTGTTCATAGTTTCCCTCCCCAACTGGAAATGGTTCTATGACCGCCAAGGCTTGTCAACATAAGCAATTGAGTAGGTAATTAAATTTATCAATCACAGGTACAGACTACAACATCACCGTCCTTTTAAATTTTTGTTTTGACATTAGTAATATTTATTTTCATAGTTGAGCGTTGTGACTTTAACGCCGTTATTTCTGCGTTCGTTGTATCATCGTTTTCCATCGTGACAGTGGGTTATAAACTTTAATCAATTTCAAGGGCCGATGTTGATTTTGAATAAAACACAAACTATTTAGGAAATTATTGTAATTTTATTTTATTATGATATATTGGTATTACTCAATTATGTATGGAACAAAATATCGGCCAAATGGGCGCCGCGACCTCGGTGGCACACCTTCATCCGATGGTCCAAATTTTCGATGACGCTGAGGCATAATGGAGGTTCTACGCCGTTAATGTGCCGAATTATCTCATCCTTTAGCTTTTGAATTGTTGCTGGCTTATCGACGTACACCTTTTCTTTCAAATAAAACCAAAGAAAAAAGTCCAACGGTGTCAAATCACATGATCTTGGCGGCCAATTGACATCGCCATTACGTGAGATAACACGGCCATTGAATTTGTTGCGCAAAAGAGCCATTGTTTCGTTAGCTGTTTGGCAAGTGGCACCGTCCTGCTGAAACCACATATCGTCCACATCCATATCTTCCAAAAAAAGTTCGTAATCATCTCACGATAGCGAACACCATTCACAGTGACTGCCTGACCGGCCTCATTTTGGAAAAAATACGGCCCGATGATGCCGCCAGCCCATAAACCGCACCAAACAGTCACTCTTTGTGGGTGCATTGGTTTTTCGACAATCACTCTTGGATTCTCATTCGCTCAAATGCGGCAATTCTGTTTATTGACGAATCTACTGAGGTGAAAATGTGCCTCATCACTGAAGATGATTTTCTTCAAAAATTGATCATCCACTGTTGCCATTTCTTGGAACCATTCTGCTCATTTACGACGTTTGGAATGGTCAAGAGGCTTTAGTTCTTGAGCCAATTGCACCTTGTAAGCGTGTAAATGCAAGTCTTTATGCATAATGTTCATCAACGACGAGCGTGAGAGGTGCGTGCGGTGTCGATTTGTCGCCGATGCAATTTCTCCAATTTTTTTTGCCAGCTAGGTCCATTCCGATAATTTTTCCGCGTTCTTCCTCTGAATGTTCACTTCCTCGAGGTATTTTTCACTAAAGGTGAGTATTAAGTCGAGTTTAGCCGCTAAAATCGCTAGTGAAAACTAAATCAGTAAAAAATGTCATAAAATTATACATATTTGTTGCAGACTTCATTATAACCTGATGGGGAATATCCCAAAGCAAATTTTCACAAAGTTTGTATTCCTTAAAATGGATTATTAAAGAAAAGTAATCGTGAAAAAATGACGATTTTAGCGAACTTAATACCCACCTTAAAGTAAAAATTTGCACTTAATTTCTTCTGAATTATTAAAAAGAACATAAATGTAACTCACCCACAATCTATATTTATTATTCACAACGAAACTGTAATGAGCCTGTGCACTCTTCAGCGCAAAAAATGCAAATGATGTATAATGCACATATAACTATTTTCTATTGAACTTCTAACTTTCATTACAAATTGCATATAACGGCACATCGAATTGGTGTCTAGCGACAAAATCGCTAATGATAATCATAACATAGTCACCTAAACATCGTTAAAAAGAAACACTTTAAGTACCGTTATTTTCGCCCAAAAGAGAAATGAAACAATTTCAATATTTATTTTACAGAGGTACTTACAACATACCAATGCCTCTGTCCACGTTGTTGTAATTTTTTTTTGTAGACTTACTCGTACTGTACTTTATACTTTTCTTACTCCGTTGTTGTTTGATGATTAACGATGACGAAGGGCGTGAAGAGATGGTAGGTGACAATGATTATGTTTGAAACTAGTCGACAGTGATGCCAATTTGGTGCTTTTAGCACCAAATTTAGTGCTTTTTGATTTCCAAAAAGGACCAAATTTCGGTTTTAGTGCCTTTTCAAAAAAAGCATCAACTTGGTGCTTTTTGGCATTTTCATTTAGTGCTTTTGGTGCTTTTCCCAAGTTGAACAGTATTAAGTTTAATTGACGATATCTTCTCATACAAACATTCAGATTAGTCTTTAAAAAGCTGAAGAAACTCAACTATATTGCCAAAGAGAGAATTTTATTGGTATGAAGGTGCTATTGATTCTGTTTTTAATCAAGTGACGAATTTCTGAACGTGATAAAGATGTCATTTAAACGTTTGTATTATATTCACAAAGCACTCATAACTGAAATAAGAAATAGACTCCCTCCATGTATTAATATTTCCAAATTTAATGTCGAAAAAATGTTTTTCTTGTCTGAAAAAATATTGTGAAATTTGAAAGAAATGACAATAGAGGTTCATACGAATTCGAAAAACGCAAACTTTTGCATTTTCAATAACTTTTGAACCATTCCAGGTTTAGTCCTGAAATTTGTACCAATTAAATTTCTTATCAATAAGAACTATTATATTATGTACCATTATGGTTCAGAAAATAGAAGTTGAGAAAAACTAAAAACTAAATACACATAAGTTGGAAGTTTTTCTTTCTTTTTATTTTGTTTTGTTTTTGTAGTGGAGCATTGAAGGAAACTCGTTTGTGGTGATTGCTCTTTACTCGCTTAAAACGTACTGTTCTACATTTCTACTTTCTAACAACTTAAAGGTACAAAAAATGACATTTCATTCTTAACTTATAATTGTCGAATACTTGAGGAAGAGTGAATGATACACATAAAGAAAATTTATTAAGGAAAATTAAAAAGAACAAATTTATACAAAACAAATATATCAGATATAAAATTCATAAAAAAGAGAAATATTAATTTCACAAGTTGATTTCACCAAACAATGAGATTAATTGTTTTCTTTAATAAAACAAACAAAAAGTATATGCATTAAATATTTAAAAATAGAAAACAATTAGTTTTTGAATCTACCTAGGCCACTAAATAATGCCTACACCTAAAGAAATTTGTTAGTAGGTACAGCAGAAAAGTCTGCTAAAACAGCAGAAAGTCTGCTGAAAAAGGGACAGCAGTCACTCTTTGCTGAAATAGCAAACATTTCCTGCTATTTTTTAAGCTCGATTACACTAAAACATGTTTTATTTTGGCTAAAACAAATAAAAATTTCAACTTAGGAGCTATCCTAACATAATTAAAACAATATTTTTTGAATATCTATAGTATTTGACCAAAAATCTGAATATTTATCGGATTGAGGCTAACAGCAAACAAAATGTTTGCTGATCGTATTTAGGAGCTTGTAAGTATATTACTGTGCAAAAATATACCAAAAACTACTTTTGGTTCTTAAATATGCTTCGGGGAAAGATTTATAACCTAAACATTTTATAAATTGTTGTTCATTAGCCCCTGAAGTAGAAAAATATAACAGCAAACATCGACTGCTGTTTTTAGCAGACTTTTTTCTATGAGTGTAGTTTAAAATTTGCCTCGTATTTTGACGTTTTATTTCGCCCAAACGCTGCGACTTCGCCTCTCAATTTCTCGTCTTGTTTGCGGGTCCCATCCTCGTAATTTGGCAACTGCCTCTTGGCTGAGATCGGTCTCTAATTCGTCCTCAGTATAACGAATTGTTTTATTTAATATTGCAAGCTCGTCCTTCTAAAAATCAGAAATACATTTTATGCGAGTATGATATAATTAAATTGCATACTTACATCTTCACTGGATGAACTAAGTTAAGTCTCCTTTTCAATATGTTTTTGCTTAAAATTTGCTGAAAAGTACACGAATGCAATCCAGTAACTGGAGAAAAGTAATCGTAAAAAATTAGCGGCTAAACTCGAACCCACCTTAAAATGTAAATTACTAAAAAGTGTTGCTTGTTCACAAATGTTATTGCATAATCAAAAAATACTAATTGTTTTTAACGTTTGAAGTTTTATAATGTGTACCATTTTACTATTGTCCATTTGACTGGAGAGACTTTATGATTTTATTCGGATCAACTGTTTTAGCAAAAAATCTTCTAAAACAGCAGCATTTTGTTTGCTGAAAACAGCAGACAGCGTTTGCTATTAACAACAGACTTTTTATCATAACTTCACATCATAACTTTAAATCAAATTTCAAATCACAACAATGTTACCAGTGTGCTTAAATATATATTGTTTGTTTTTATAGTGCATATAACCGTATAAATAGTTCAACAATATAAGTGATGTCAATAATGGAAACCTTTTCTTAATCATTACAGAAACTTCAAACCATCAATGATGAAACAAACAAGACGTCAACTGTAGGAGGAAGTGAACTTAATGCCGAAAAAAACAGAAGCGAACATATAATTCCATATGACCGAAATAGGGTTTGTGGCGTTTTTCCTAGTTTTTATGAAAACATAAATTAAACAAAAGTTTAATAATTCTCCTCAATTAGGTAATATTATCGCCGCTACCACATAAAGAAAATTCGACATACATAAATGCATCGTTTATAGAAGGATATGATAATACAGAAAACTTCATTATAACACAAGATCCACTAGAAAATACCATTGGAGACTTTTGGAGAATGGTATTAGAGCAAAGTATTACGACAATTGTTATGCTGTCGGAGGTAAGTGAAACATTCATTGAAAAATTTCTTATTGTTGTCTCCTGCGACTACCTCTAAAGCAGCAATAAATTGAATGCATTTAGTTTAGTTGTCTGCTCTATGATGACCACATTGTTTTTCTAGACAGACAAAGTCAAAGTAATTTTCTATATTGGGTTTAAATTAGTTGATATTAGCGAAATTTTGTCAAATTTAAATTTTCCTTAAATAAATAATTTTTCCTTTCTTTAATGAATTTTACCTAAATTCTGTGCATAGGTTCAAACCGATTAAAACCGAAAAATACAATCTGGAAACTTATTACACTGGGAAACAAAATTGAACTTTTTTGTGTTGATTTGAAATTTATAGCAAAATTCTAGTGATTTGAGGTTACTGAATCCAAATATGCACTTGGTTTTTTTCTATCAGCTCGATTTTTGAGATATACCGTTATTTTCAAAGTTAAGGCACTTCCGCTACATATATTGGAATAACTTGAAAACGGTTCAACATATTAAAATAATAAAAAATATATATATAAGAAAATCTCTAACAATATTCTCTTTAAGCCGTCTTTACATTGTTTTTCCATTTTCCAAGTAGTTTTAGAGATATCGTTCAAGTTTTGAAAAAAAAAACAATTAAATTTTAACAAAAAAAAAAAATACTTTACGTACTTACATTGGTTTTAAATTTGCAAGTTATTCCAATATAGCGGAAGTGCCTAAATTTTGAACATAACGGTATATCTCGAAAATTCGAGTGCAAACCAAGTGCAGATTTGGATTCAGCGTCCCAAGTAACCTTAAAAACGATATTCAGTTTGAATAAAAGAGGTCTGCTCTTTTGGAGGTTGCTAAAAACACTAATTTTATTTTAAATTTTTCTTTCTTACTTGCTATCTTACAAAATATTTCTTAGCCTCTTCTTACAATCCCTTATCTTCTGATCCACAAGCAAATACAAACTATAAATACATTAAATTCTAGATAACACTAAATATAGCAACATATAAAAAACGAATTGTAAAAGTATAGAAAGTTACTGTCGTAGAGTGCGGACGTGTTTTTATAACCGCTTTCATTGTTTGTTAAGATCTTTGGAAAAACTACATATATTCTTCCAAAATTTATATTAAAAGACTTTAAATTTATTGGTGCTTTGTGAAGTATCGTGATATATTGCTACTTTTGTGTTGCAGTGTTGAAATATCCAAAAACATTTTACATATTCTTCAATTCTGCCTGGATATTTTGTTTTGTTTTGTTTTGCGTTCAATTCTCTCCGACTTTGTTATTGTAATCCAACGAATCATTTCTACAAACATAAACGTTCTCTTGTTAAGTCTTCTTTGCTGTCATCAATATTTGGTTGCTGTGTTTAATCAGCTGTACAACTAAGCTTTTAAACCAAGTTTTTAATCATTGATTGCTGTCTTGGATACGTGATACTCACCTCTTACACAAAAGTGTTATTCACCTCGTGTAAGGTTTATGGACAAGCTAAGCTTTCATCGTTGACCACTGTTACTCACCTCAAGTAAGGTTCTTGAGCAAGCTAAGCTTTCAAATTTTTGGTATTTGTTCTGGCTACCTTAATTCATCTCTCAACTCACCTAATTAAACCCCAATAGGAATTGAGCTTACGTTCTACTTCAAAATGAGTTGTTCTTAACCAAATTGCAAAATTCAAAAGGTTAATGAACCAATGGTTTCCTGCCGGCTTTGTCTCTCATTATACCATTCGAAATGTGTAGGGTTGGCTGCCCGTATTAGAAGATAAAGGATTACGTTGGTGCTGCTCCAAATGTAAATTATACGATGCTGAGTTTTTCATGTTTTTTAAAAATACGAAACAAGAATTTGATTCAAATAGCAATGATCTTACCGCTCTTGTCGACAAGTTTACGAAATACAAGGAAATGTTCGCTAATGCTTCCTGCTTGGAGAAATATCTAAATTCACCCATGGATTCGTTACGTAAAAGAAAGAAACCTGCTGAAACAAACAATGTTATTACTCCGATATCAACCAATTCTATTCCGACCATTACCATTGATGAATCTACTACCGTTTCAGACAAGAGTACAGCTTCTTCCCATTTCCGTTTTCCGACTATAAACAATGAATATGCACAAGCGGTTACCCCTTCAGCTTCGAATCATTTTCATACCCCTTATACGTCTCCGGAACTAAATAATTTTAATGGACAATTAAAAATTCTGGTCCCGAAAAAAACTATTTTTGCTTCACGTTTTGCTGGGGAAACGTCATCGGCTGAATACTTTATTCAACCGTCGAACTGAACGGACGTGTTTTCTAATAGCGGAGTATTTCATCGTAATAAGTACTTATTACGAATTTCACGTGTGGTGGAAATAATAAACCACCATGCAGCGAAATTCAAAGTCATCCACTGGGTTGCTAACTTCAGGGCCCAGTGGACGGGTAACGACTGAAGTTATAAATTTGGGCAGCGACCAAGAGTCAGGCCCAATTAGTCGACCAAGAGTCAGGCCCAATTAGCTTTTGCAGACCAGAGGTCTATGGATTGCTTTAAAGCTGCATTGATGCTAATTGGTGAAGTTTGGGAAGGAGCCGCTTTGGAGTTAGTCGATAAAAAAGACATACCGGCTAAACCTAGAGCACATGCATGGATACCGGCAAACCCTCCTGATCCTGAGTCAATACTAGAGAGACTAAAAGAATGTAACCCAGATATTCCAACCGCCGATTGGAAGGTTGGTCGTTTGGATGAGGTGGATGGACCAAGACGACATGCGGTGTTTATATTAAACATAGAGTCGCTGCCACATCTAGCCCAGACCCAAGGACGCGTAAGTTATGGCTTTCATGATATCCATATGAAGGTATACAAAAGCGATCAGCCAAAGGATACCGAAACGGATAAGCCTCCGGTAGAGTCAGCAGTGAAAAAATCTCCTAGCGAAGCCGAAGGAGACATAAAACCGGCAGACTATGGCGAAAATCATATGCGGGAAGTTTCTACAGGCTCAAGCCTCACCAAAGCTGAACCGCGGATTGTTGCGAGAGTCACCGAGATCTGTGAAGAGGAAGCCCTTGATGACTCAATTGAAGCGGCTGATGTGACGGTGGTTGAAAATTTGGATGGTTCTACGGTTCCTCCAGATAAATCTTCACCATTGTAAGGCCGCTTGTGCTGCCTTAAAAGTTCTCCTGATGAAAGGAGACATAGATATAGTTCTTATTCAAGAACCATACATATATAAGAACAAGATCTGTGAATTAAGCACTCCGGGTTTCAAACTTTTGCATAATACCGGTAACGATATAAATCGAGCATGTATAATTGCTAAAAACGAACTAAACTTGTTTCTGCTTCCTTCATTGAGCAATGCTGACACTGTCTTAGCCAGTCTAGAGATATCCACATGCAAATATTGGGTATCTTCGTCTACATGGGACATGATAGGGATATGCCACCCTGTGCCGTTAAGACCTTAGTTGAGGAGTCACTAAAAACAAAGACAAAACTCATTATGGGATGCGATGCAAATGCACATCATAGTATTTGGGGAAGTAGTGATACTAATGCAAGGGGAGAGTCGCTAATAGAGTTTATTTTGCGTACTAACCTGGTAGTTTGCAATAAGGGAGATGCACCAACCTTCGTCACCAGGAACAGACAAGAGGTTTTGGACGTAACGTTGACCTCTCCGGAACTGAACGATAAGATATCTGAGTGGCAAGTTTTGAGGGAACATAGCTTCTCAGATCATCGCTACATCAGTTTCAGATTGGCTGTTCGTACTTCAAAGACCACATTTCCGCCAAATGTTAGGAAAGCTGATTGGAATAGGTATAGGGAATCGTTCAATTTGATGATACCGGAAATGCCGGAGACAAATATGAGCACTGTGCAAGATATCGAACACGCAGTGGAGCGGATTACGAAGGCCTTCAACATTTCACTGAAAGCTGCTTGCCCTAGAGGAAAGCCAAGGGGAAAAAATCGGCCGCCATGGTGGACTACGGAGTTACGTAATATGAGGAAATCCTGCAGGAAGCTCTTTAACAAAGCAAAGTCCACAAGAGCTCCGAAGGATTGGGACACTTACAAGATGAATCTGAGAGAATATAAACGAGAACTGAGAAGGTCTCAACAAAACTCTTGGGATGATTACTGTAGCAGTATTGAGAATACGTCAGAGGCTTCCAGACTACGGAAGGTACTAGCATCCACTAACACCGCTCCAGGTTTCATTAAAACATCGGAGGGAAATTGGACAACGTCCAGTGAGGAGACGTTGGAGGTACTTTTGGACACACACTTCCCTGGAAATCAGACGGTTGAACCATGTTCCGGCGGTGTAACAGAGGCTCGGCGATCACTTCCTATCGAGGAAATTGTGTCGGAATCTAGAATAAAATGGGCTTTAAATAGCTTTGGACCATTCAAATCCCCCGGACCTGATGGAATTACTCCGGCGGAGTTACAGGCAGTGGCTGAAAGAATTATCCCCTGGTTGACGGTGATATATAAACAATGTGTAAACTTAGCATATATTCCAGAAAAGTGGAGGGAAACAAAAGTCGTCTTCATACCTAAAGCAGGAAAAGCCTCTCACTCGAGTGCGAAGGATTTCCGACCAATCAGCTTATCCTCATTCCTACTTAAGACCCTGGAGAGGATGATAGACATGTATCTTAGAACTAGCGTGGATTCAAGTTTGCTCTCGAAACGACAGCATGCATACTCGAAGGGCAGGTCTACTGAGACCGCATTGCATGAACTGGTCAGCTTTATTGAAAGCTCAATATCTGTCAAAGAATACACAATCGTGGCGTTTCTAGACATCGAAGGGGCGTTCAATAATGTCCATCCGAGCTCGATATTAAATGGACTGACAACTCTGAATGTTGATCCAGGTATACTTAGGCTGTTAGACGAACTTCTAATAAAGAGACGTATTTCAGCCACACTAGGGCAAGCAAAGGTATGTGAACAGAGGCACTCCCCAAGGAGGAGTTCTATCACCTCTTCTTTGGAATGTTGCTATAAACAACCTTCTGGTTTCTCTAGAAAAAGAAAGGATAAAAGTGGTGGCATACGCAGATGATGTGGCGCTAGCAGTCAGGGGAAAATTCCCATCCACAATCAGAGATATTATACAGAGAGCTCTCCGGATGACTGAGAAATGGGCGAAAGATAATGGTCTTGGTGTAAATCCAGCAAAGACAGAAATAGTCATGTACTGCAAAGATCGCAAAACTCCCACGGTTAGGCCCATTTCCTTAGGGGGTACTGAAATTCCCTTTGGTGAGTGTGCAAAATACCATGGGGTTATTTTGGACAGGAAGCTGAATTTTAGGCTTAATATTGAAGAGAGGGCGAGAAAAGCCACGGTAGCTTTGTACTCGTGCAAAAAGGCAATAGGGAAAAAGTCCCCACTAAGACCAAAAATTGTGCATTGGCTATACACGGCAGTGGTTAGACCTATAATGCTATATGGTGTTGTAGTCTGGTGGCCGGCACTTCAGAAACCGACTTGTTTAGATAAAGTTCAGCGTATGGCGAGCTTATGTATCTCAGGCGCATTTAGTAAGACAGGAACAGACTCCCTTAATGTCATGCTACATCTATTGCCTTTAGACATTTTTGCCAAACAGTCAGCTGCAACAACGGCTGTGCGGTTGCGCGAGCTATCGCTGTGGTCGGAAAAAATGTACGGTCATAGTTCGGTCCTCAAAGTAATGCCAGATGTGCCTAACGTAGTGGATTACACCCTGGCAAAACCACTTTTCGACAAAAAGTTTGAAACTCTAATTCCCAACAGTGAGGCGTGGTGTACACAGACCCCGGGGAATAAAAGATATATAGATTTCTATACTGATGGCTCCAAATTGAATGGACAAGTGGGGTTCGGAGTATATTCTAAAGATCTGGAAATTCGAATAGCGAAAAGATTACCTAATCACTGTAGTGTTTTTCAGGCTGAATTATTGGCAATAAGAGAGGTGGTGAATTGGCTGAGAAGTAATGTTCCAACAAATATTGGCATTAATATATACTCAGACAGTCAACCTGCAATAAAATCCTTGGACTCTGTGTTCCTTAACTCAAACACGGCCATAGACTGCCGCAAATCTCTCAACGAGATGGCTGAGCAATACAATATTCACCTAATATGGGTGCCTGGTCATAGGAACATACCGGGGAACTGTGAAGCAGATGTGTTAGCAAGGCTAGGAACTACCTTACATATTCCAGGGGAACTAGAATCTGTTGGTATGCCTCTGGCCACCTGCAAGCTCTTACTGCGTGAGAAGGCTGTTATGATGGCCAATATTCGATGGGAAAATTGCAAGGGTTGTAATGACACCAAGCAAATATGGCCCCTTTTAAACTTAAACCGCACACTAGATATGCTAGTGTTCTCAAGACGTCAGATAGCACTCCTAATATCTGCTATAACGGGTCGCTGCCTGATAGGCGAATTTGCAAAAACTATAGGTGCGAAGTATAATGACTATTGTATAAGCTGTCATGACGTGGAGGAATCAATTAAACACCTCTTGCGTGAGTGTCCTGCTTTTTGTGTAAGGCGTAAGCGAATTTTAGGAGCATATAGCTTTAGATTACTGGCTGACCTGGAAAACGTTAACTTAAGCAGTTTGTTAATGTTTTTGGAGCAATCTGGTTGGTTCCACAAAAGTAAATAATAGAGAAGGTTCAGTGGTTAAGACTAGAAGTGCCCATATGTAATAGGTACTTTTAGTTAAATGTGGTATCACAATGGACTGAATAGTCTAAGTGAGCCTGAAATTTAATCGGGCTGCCACTTTAACCTAACCTAACCTATCGGCTGATATTGCGTCCTATATTAAATGGAAGCTTAAAAGTGATGTTGATGTGGAAATTATCAAATTTCAATTCGCTAAAAAACGAAGAATGGCGTCATTTCGAATTCTTGTACCAGAAGATATTTTTGAAGTGGTTGTTAACCCTGAATTTTGGCCTCCCAGAACTATAGTTCATGAGTATATCTACAAATCTAATCCAAGATCTGAATGAGTTCGTTTACCTCGTCCTGAAGAAGCTTCAAAAAACTAACTCAACCTGTTGAAACTTCCATATCAATTCTTTATCAAAACGTTAGAGGTCTTAATTCAAAACTATCGTCGTCATATACTAGTAGTTTTAGTCTTTGTTACGATATTATAATTTTTACTGAAACTTGGCTTAAAAATAATATTCATAATTCTGAAATTTTATGTGAGAAATACCAAATTTTCCGTTATGATCGTATTAATCAGTTTAAAAAAAGTGGAGGAGGTGTCTTAATTGCTGTTTCTTTAGAATTTCCTTCTGAACAAATTATTGTTCCTTATAATGATAGTATTGAATTTTTAGCAGTGAAAATCCGTATAAGAAATTTATTTTTGTTTGTTTCATGCTCGTACATTCCTCCAAACTCCTCTTTGAGTGTTTATAACGAACATGTTTCAACCATTTTATCTTCATTTAAGTTATCAAAATCTACAGACATTTTACTTGCTTTTGGCGACTTTAATTTCCCTTCAATGTCATGGAATCAATCTATTGAAAGTAATGTTCTTATACCTATGTCTATGTCTACTAATATTTCTACAAATGGTAGTATTGAACCACTATTCAATTTTGATATGTTTCAAAAAAAATCATGTATATAATAATCAAGGGAAACTTTTGGACTTAGTATTTGTTAACCAACCCAGTGATGTCTGTGTTTATCCTTGTAATCCTCTGGTATTACCTGAAGATAAATATCACCCAACTGTTTTAACACAGGTATTTATTCCATCTTTTCATAATAGGAATAAATGTTGTTTTGCTAAAACAGACTACGCGAAATTGAATAATCTTTTATCTTCTGTAAACTGGGATGATGTTTTAAATTCTACTGACCTTGATGCAGTACTTCATAAATTTTACAACACTATATTTAAATGTTTTTCTGAATCAGTTCCATTGAAACCAAGATTAAGTTCAGTTGGCCCTCCTTGGAATACTCCAAAACTTGCGAAATTTGAAAAATAAAAAAATAAGCTGTTCAAGAAATATAAGAGAATTTGATCTGCAGTCACTTTTTCCTTATATACAATTTCAAGGTCCGATTACAATAATGAAAGCAAACTTGCCTATCGTAATTATTTAACTTCTCTTAAACAACAGTTACAGCATAATCCCAAAATGTTCTATAAATTTGTAAATTCGAAGAGAAGATGTGGTACCCTGCCTAATTTTCTTAAACATGGCTCCTCTTTGGCTGATGGATGTGAAGAAATTAGCAATTTGTTTGCTGATTTTTTCTCATCGACATATTCTGATCAGATGTATGACATGAAGTCTGAATACCCGTTTGAGATTCTTCAATCCTCCACCATAAATATTTCCAAATTATCAGTTGAGACTGTATTCGAAGGCTTGAGATCTTTAAAGTGTTCTTTTAACTTCGGACCAGATGGGATCCCCCCAAACATTCTCAAATTTTGTGCTGATAATCTTAAAATTCCTCTTACTAACATTTTTAATAGATCTATAAATTTAGGTTATTTTCCTGAACTCTGGAAGCAATCTTATATTGTTCCTTTATTTAAGTCTGGTAGTAGATTTGAGGCATCTAATTATAGGGGTATAGCTAAGTTAAGCGCTATCCCTAAATTGTTTGAAAAATTATTAACTGATGATCTTTCTCATCAAGTTTCTTCATTATATTGTAGCTCACAGCATGGATTTCGTAAAGCTCGTTCCACTGTAACTAACATTCTTGAGTTAACAACTCTTGTTAACGATGGTTTTAGACAGGGTAAACAGACTGACGCTATATACACCGATTTTAGCAAAGCGTTTGATAAAGTTAATCACAAGCTCCTCGTGTTGAAACTTGATAAGTTTGGCTTCTGTCCTTTGTTATTAAGGTGGATTAGATCTTACTTATCTGGGCGTTTACAACAGGTTAAATTTGGCAACACTCTATCTAAGAGAATTTCAGTTAATTCAGGGGTTCCACAGAATAGCCATTTGGGCCCCATTCTTTTTAACCTTTTCATAAATGATTTACCAAATGTTATCAAACATTCTTTTGTTTTAATGTATGCTGACGACGTGAAAATCTTTAAATCGTTCTCTGATCCCAACGAGCAGGTTTTGTTGCAACAAGATCTTGACAGCTTCTCTTTCTGGTGTGATGTGAATTTAATGCAGCTAAATATTAAGAAATGTAAATTAATGTCTTTTTACAGAATCAAATACTTTCCAATTTCATATAAGCTTAATAGCCATGAACTTGAAATAGTAGATTCTTTTCTTGATCTTGGTATCATGTTGGATCGTAGATTAAACTTTAGGCAACATATATGTTTAATGGTTAACAAAGCCCTTAGTTCTCTCGGATTTATGAAACGATGGAGTAAGGAATTTTGTGATCCTACAATAACTAAGAACTTATATATATCCCTTGTTCGGAGCAATCTTGAATATGGATCTGTAATTTGGGATCCAGCATACACTATTTATTCGAATAAAATTGAATCTGTTCAAAAACAATTTCTTTTATTTCACCTTCGTAGTCACGGATGGAATTTCAATACACTTCCTTCTTATGCGTTTAGGCTCAATATGATTAAGCTTCCTACCCTTAGTAGTCGTAGAAAAATGTTGAACATTACTTTCATAATGAAAATCTTGCAGGGTTCTATTAATTCAGATTTTATCCTTAATCGCCTCCTATTTAATGTTCCTATTAGACCAACAAGGAATTTTCAATTCCTATCTATTCAATATTATCAAAAAGATTTTGCAAATAATGATCCCCTCCGACGAATTTGTTACGATTTTAATTTAAATTATCACATATTTGATTTCTCTGATAATAAACAATCTTTAAAACGAAAACTTATAATACATCTAAACTCTATTTGAATTGTTCAATTATTATAAAAATATTGTTTGTATATATATTTGTATAGAATAGTCTGTAAGGATATTTGTATCTATAGGCTAAAATAAAAAAACAAAAAAGTAAGTAAAGTCTAAAGTCGGGCGGGGCCGACTATATTATACCCTTCACCACTACGTGGACCAACATTTGTGTTACCATCTCAACTACTTCAAATTTGCTGGGAGCTATATAAAGGTTTGCATTTCCAGATACAAATACTTATAATGGAGACAATTTTATGTACTTCTACAAAATCTCTATTGATCTGCTTACGTCCTGGAATGAAACACAAAAAATATGGGAAATATGAAGCGAGAGAAATTTTAATGCATTTATGATTTATCAGGCGATACTTATGTATCCAATATATAGGACAATTTGAGTAACATTTACAATTTTTGCTACTCAGCAGTGACGATTTTACAAGGATATTGGTTAGATCTTGCCAAGTTATGTGGTCAAGTATGGGTTGTGATATATTATTTTCCCAACTGTGGTGTACATGCGAGGGCAGTTCGGAAACTTCTTAGCCTAGCACAAAAAGCGCGGTATAAACAGAAAAAAGTTAAGTGTTTTGGAAACTTCCATCTCTGATATAAACATATGTTAAATTTTGTTTCGATCTGGCAACTCCTTCATATAGAAACAGGTGTTCAAAAAAGACGCATCTGCAATTTTTTTGCAATGGAAAAGTTAGAAATGCGTGCTGTCATTAAATATTTACATAAAAAGGTTTATCGGGACAAGGAATTCATAATGATATGGTGAATGTGTTAGGTGAAAGTGCTCCTTCATATGCAACAGTAAAAAATTGGGTTGCTGAATTTAAACGTGGACGTCCAAAAACAGCAACAACAACAGAAATTTTAGCCAACGTGCATGATATGGTATTAAATGATCGACGAATAAAAGTGCGTGAAATTGCTAATATCATGGGCATCTCAAATGATCGAGTCCATTTAATTTTTCATGAAGAACTACAGATTAAAACGCTTTCTGCAAGATGGGTGCCGCATTTGTTAACAGTCGATCAAAAACGCATAAGAATGAACATTTCTCAAGCTTGTTTGGATCGTTTTAAGCGAAATAAAATGGAATTTAAGCGTCGTTTCATAACTGTTGATGAGACATGGTTCCACCACTATACTCCAGAGACAAAAGAACAATCCAAACAATGGACTGGTAAGGTTATGGTAACGGGTTTTTGGGACCTCAAAGGTATTTTATTGATTGACTATCTGCAAAAGGGTAAATCAATAAATTCAGAGTACTATTGCAACCTTTTGGATCACTTAAATGTACAAATTCGAGAAAAACGTCCTGGCTTACAACACAAAAAAATATTTGTTCATCAAGACAACGCACCAGCGCACAAAACTGTTTTAACAATGGCTAAAATCAACGAATTAAAGTACGATTTGCTTGACCACCCACCTAAGGTTAGTTTGAAGACCTTGAGGAAAACTATTTTAATCAAGGGATAGAATTGCTAGAAAAGCGTTGGACTAAGTGTATTGAAGTTTCAGGAGAATATATTGAAAAATAAACAATATTTTTGAAAAACTGACTATTCTCTTTCATTGATAGGCTAAGAAGTTTCCGAACCGCCCTCGTATATATGGGAGCTATATATAATCTGAACCGATTTTGACTAAATTTGACATGCATAGTTAGAATAGTAATTCTGCAATCTCTGCAAAATTTCACGTAAATGGGAGCATAACTCTGGCCCCCGTGGTCATGTGAGTGTAAATCGGGCGAAAGTTATTATGGGAGCTATATCTAAATCTGAACCGATTTCAACAAAACTTGGCACACTTACCGATACTGTTAAACTTACTCCTTGTGCAAAACTTGAAGCAAGTCATGGCTTTTGAGGCCATATAAGTCCAAATCGGGCAAAAGATATATATGGGAGCTATATTAAAATCTGTACCAAATCCAAATTTGGCACACATAACTATACCATTAAACGTACTCCTTGTGCAAACTTTGAACTTAATCACGGCAAAACTACAGCTTTTGAGGCCATATAAGTGCAAATCGGACGAAAGATATATATGGGAGCTATATCTAAATCCGAACTGATTTCAATCAAATGTACCAAGCATTTGTAGAATGTCAATTCTACTCTCTGTGCAAATTTCACGAAAATCGGTAGTAAATTTTGGCCTCTGTGGTCATATGAGTCTAAATCGAACGAAAGATATAAATGGGAGCTATATCTACATCTGAACCGATTTGGCTGACATTTTGCAAGTTTTTCGAGACTCATAAAACATTCGGATGTACTGAATTTGAAGAACATCGGTTGATAAACACGCCAATTATGACCAGATCGGGGATAAATATATATGGCAGCTGTATCTAAATCTGAACCGATTTTTTCCAAAATCAATAGCAATTGTCTTTGTCCCAAAAAACAACCCTATGCCAAATTTGAGGACGATCGGACTTAAACTGCGACCTGTACTTTGCGCACAAAAATACATGAACGACTCTGAATTTATTTCTAAGACGATCGGTATACTAAACGATGGGTCTCCGACTTTTCCTTCTTGGCGTTACATACAAATGCACTAACTTATTACACCCTGGTGGTACATAGCATTAGCTCGCTATGGGTACAATTGATTATATTTACATAGGACAAGTGATGTATGAGAAATTCAAACACAGTTCTTAATCAACAGAACCATAGAAAACTAACTTATTACATACAAACACTTACCCATTAGAAAATGTTATTTTTGTTCGGAAATCGCGATTGCAGATTTGGATTCAGCGTCCCAAATAACCTTAAAAACGATATTCAGTTCTTAATCAATAGAACCACTGTTCCCCTGTGTTATTAAACACTTAAGGTGGGTGGGTATTAAGTTCGAGTTTAGCCGCTAAAATAAAAAAAAAAAAAAAAAAAAAAAAAACAAAACAAAAAAACAATAAATAAATAATCTGTTGAAGCTGACATTGTAACTTTTTTGGCAAATTTTATTATAACTTGCTGGGGAATAATCCAAAGCGACAATTGAAAAAGTTTATTTTAGCGCGAATCGGAGTCTGAAGATTTTGCTGGCACGCTATGGGTACAATTGATTATATTTACATAGGACAAGTGATGTATGAGAAAATCAAACACAGTTCTTAATCAACAGAACCATAGAAAACTAACTTATTACATACAAACACTTACCCATTAGAAAATGTTATTTTTGTTCGGAAATCGCGATTGCAGATTTGGATTCAGCGTCCCAAATAACCTTAAAAACGATATTCAGTTCTTAATCAATAGAACCACTGTTCCCCTGTGTTATTAAACACTTAAGGTGGGTGGGTATTAAGTTCGAGTTTAGCCGCTAAAATAAAAAAAAATAAAAAACAAAACAAAAAAAAAATAAATAAATAATCTGTTGAAGTTGACATTGTAACTTTTTTGGCAAATTTTATTATAACTTGCTGGGGAATAATCCAAAGCGACAATTGAAAAAGTTTATTTTAGCGCGAATCGGAGTCTGAAGATTTTGCTGGAGTCGTAGAAATTTTGCTCGACTCATGCGAAACAAAATTTGAGAAACACTTCCTATATTTATAACTTAAGAAATATTTCGACTAATTAGATTTCATTAGGGGTTTTAATCGAACAACGAAAGACGAAGTACTGGCTTTCAGGCCATTCAAAGTGTAATTATATGGGTGAAATTTCACGGTGTTATAAAAAGTAGGTTTTACAGGATTAACGTTCTAAATTTTTTGGCAGGCATGTCGAGTTCGAAGATGGATCATACCGGACAATTTTGTGATATAGCACCTACATATATCCATCGCCCGTTTTGTTTGAAGAAATTTTTCCAGTCTAAAATTTGTCAGAAATTTTATTTATTTGAGATCCATAAATAAATGCGGACATTTCCCGTCGGCCTAGATTTTGTATGTGGAGATAATTACTTGAGAAGTCTTCACATACCTCTGTAAAATAAATACATGTGCAAAAATTGTTTTATATCTCTTTTGGACGAAAATAACGGAACTTCAAATTTTTATTTTTAACGATGTTTAGGTGACTCTATGTAATGATTATCATTAGCGATTTTGTCGCTAGACACCAATTCGACGTACCGTTATATGAAATTTGTAATCAAAGTTAGAAGTTCAATAGAAAATAGTTATATGTGCAATATACATCATTTGCTTTTTTTCGCTGAAGAGTGCACAGGCTCATTACAGTTTCGTTGTGAATAATAAATATAGATTGTGGGTGAGTTACATTTGTGTTCTTTTTATGTATTCAGAAGAAATTAAGTGAAAATGTTTAATCTTTAGTGAAAAATGCCTCAAGGAAGTGAACTTTCAGAGGAAGAACGCGGAAAAATTATCGGAATGGACCTAGCTGGCAAAAAATTGGAGAAATTGCATCGGCGACAAATCGACCCCGCAATACGATTAGCAATTTTTTAAAAAATCCCACAAACTATGGTTGTGCTAAACGCAGTGGGCGCATTCCAACCATGAACCAAAGGACAACGCGACATATTCGCCAACTTGCTGCCAATGAAAATATGAGCTGCAGAGAAATGAAGGTAGAATTGGGTCTGAATGTGACTAGACAACGAATTCAGCAAATTATCAAGCAAGATATAGGACTAAAATACGAAAATAAAATTCCTAAACCGCGGTTAACACAACACCATAAAAATGCTCGTATTTCTTTTGCTGACAAATACAAGTTTTGGGACGAAGAGTTCGAAACGGTTAAATTTAGCGACGAAAGGAAATTCAATTTGGATGGTCCTAATGGCCATCACAAATATTGGCGAGATTCTCAGTACCCTCGACAAACTTGCTATAAACGCACCCACGGGGGTGGATCTCTTATGGTTTGGTCAGCTTTTGGAGCACGATGAAAATCTAAAATATGTTTCGTCTCCACTAAAATGAACGCAAAGATATATGTCGATTTATTGGAGAACAATTTAATAGATTTTGCAGATTTGTTATATGGTGAAGTTTGGACTTTCCAACCATGCGTGTTGCAGGACTCACAAAAAACTTTTTTAAGTCTCGTGATATACCTTTACTGGACTGGCCAGCGCTAAATTCCGATCTAAATCCTATAGAAGATCTCCTATAGAAGATCCGCTAAGGTATTTGCGAAGTCCAAGCAATATACAACACACAAAGAACTGAAGTCTGCAATTACGGCGGAAAGGGAAAAAATCGATATGGCAACTCTAAAAAAAACTTGGTATGTTCTATTACAGCAAGATTCTATTATTTTGACATATAATTTTACACATATAAATATTTTCTATGACTGTTTAATGTTGAACGACATTAAACCATGAAATTTTTCAATGAAAATTACAAAATTTCAATTTATAAATTAATTTACTTATTTTGCTTTGAAGTAGTAAAATATTCTTATTTTCTTTTTTTATTATCATTACTTTTCTATTTGTATGTCTATTTAATATTTTAAAATTATTTTCAAAGTCATCATATATTTGATTTTATATTCAAAAAACGACCCACCCTAATATACTCTACAATTACTTACAGTAATCCCTCGATTTACGTCGTGATTGGTTCCGGAATTTGACGACGTTAATCGAAACGACGTAAACCGAATTAAAAACTGCTCATACTTATTCCTAAGTCCATTTACATACATAATAAAAAAAATTTCAAAAATAAAGGTAATTCAGTAATTCATTCAGAGCTCCCCACCAAAATTAATTTCAAATATCATCAACTTGCAAACACTCATATTCTTTTGTGAATGCTAATTCTCGTCTACACGGCTACATGGCAAAAGTGAACATTTAGAGTTTTCCATTCCAGAGGTTTATATTGCAGATCATACCTATTTACCTTTTTCAATTCACATGAAAGTCACAGAGACCTCTCATTTTATTTTTTACGTGAGACAATAAAAAGAATTGCAGTTGATTGAGCCGATGTGTGAGTGCTCACATTCCAGCGGTGAAGAATAATCCGTCTTCGACGTTTGTTTTTCCTGATTTCTTAGAAGACAACTGGCAAACAAATGGTTGTGTACCACTCAGAATAGACCGTTCTGCGTTGTTCTAGTGGTACGATTGTGATGTGTCCAGTTTTTCGTTTGCTTGGAAGTCCTTTGTTCGCGAGCAACCTCCATACAATAGACTGATGTTTACATTCGGGCTCATACACGAAAATCCATGGTTCATCACTTCTCACGATGTCATAGACGTTTCTCGAAGAGATCGTATTTTTGGAGCATTTCTCTCTACCAATCGAAACGAATCTATTTGAGCGATTGACAAATTACGGGGGATCCAACGTGAATAAATGTTTTTGACGGTCAAATGTACATGCAATTTTGAATGTATGCTGCTCCCAGTAATGTCTAAGATTGTCCCAAACTCACGATAGGTCTTGCATCATATCAGGCGCACAGCATCAACGGTTTCCGGAACAATTGCGGTAAGAATTTCAGAAAAAAATGTTACGATGTCATCATCGTTGATACTTACTTTACTTATGGAAGGCGTTCCTGATAAAGTGGGCAAAAAAAAAAATCGACGACGTAAATCGAATGGCGACGTAAATCAAAGTTTGATGGAACAAAAAATTTGACGACGCAAATCGAAACAACGTAAACCGAGACGACGTAAATCGAGGGATTACTGTATATGCATATCGATCACACGCATTAGAACAACAGTTAACAACAACACAAGACATACTCATCATCGATGACAATCGACATCATTGTTGTTGTTGTTGTTGTTGTTGTTAATGTTGTCTTCTATGCTTTGACCCTTTAACAAGTAAAGGCAAACAAGAAGACAACAGTAGTCGTCAACACTTTACATCGTTCGCGTACATCAATCAAACATAAACAAACGAAAATAACTAGACATTAACGTTTAACAAAATCAATTAATTTGCAAATTAAAAGAATTTTACATTGTGAATTAAATATGTTAAAGTACAATAAAGTGAAGTTAAATTGTACATATATCGTGAAAATAGAAATAAAACATTTTAAATAAAAACCAAACAAACAAAACAAGTGTTTTAAATCAAAGATAAAAAAGGCAAAGTGTGGTAAAACCGGACGGACATAATGACATTTCTAGAGGTCAAAGTCGACCTCAAATATACAGTGAAAAATTGGAAGGTCTATATCGACCTAAGAATTCACCCCCATCAAAACCCCATATAAATTTAGTGGGAATTTACGCCCCCACTAAACAATGACTAAAAATGTATGTATTTTCAAAGCAAATGTTAAGTAAAGATTTAGTTTATGTATTTTAGTAACGTACAAATGTGTAAATAAAATAAAAAAAAATCTTTTCAATTAAAGTTTTTTATAAGACCAGAACATAAAAATACACGTTGCACATATAATTTTTTACGGGGGTACACCCGATGTCCTTGGAAGCTGTAATTTTAAATTAGACCTCTGCCAACGTGCTATCTGAGTCGGTCTTTTGGGAGAAAGTTTGTTTCATCAAAGCCACTCGAAATTTTTTACATTAAATTAATGGCCTCTAATGTTCATAACTGAAAGACCATTTATAAATCAATATTTCACCATTTTACTTCTATAGAAACAATATTCGTAACTGTCCAGCTATTCCTGCCATCTGTAGTTTGGTAGTGGTTACTTAAAATTCCGCTCGTCCTAATTTTTGGCAGTTTATGTTTGTTGTCTATATCCGACACATTACATTTTTTATACCCTGCGCCACACTGTGGAACAGGGTATTATAAGTTAGTGCATATGTTTGCAACACCCAGAAGGAGACGAGATAGACACATGGTGTCTTTGGCAAAAATGCTCAGGATGGGCTCCTGTGTCGATATAGCCATGTCCGTCTGTCCGTGAACACATTTTTGTAATCAAAGTCTAGGTCGCAGTTTTAGTCCAATCGACTTCAAATTTGGCACAAGTATGTGTTTTGGCTCAGAATAGATACCTATTGATTGTGGAAGAAATCGGTTCAAATTTAGATATAGCTCCCATATATATTTCGCCCGATATGGACTTATATTGCCCCAGAAGCCAGAGTTTTACCCTAATTTGCCTAAAATTTTGCACAAGAAGAACAATTAGTACTATAGTTAAGTGTGCCAAATTTTATTGAAATCGGTTCAGATGTAGATATAGCTCCCATATATATCTTTCGCCCGATATGGACTAATACGGTCCCAGAAGCCAGAGTTTTACCCCAATTTGGTTGAAATTTTGCACTTAGAGTACAATTAGTAGTGTAGTCAAGTGTGCCAAACTTTATTGAAATCGGTTCAGATTTAGATATAGCTCCCATATATATCGTTCGCCCGATTTACACTCATATGACCACAGTGGCCAATCTGTTACTCCGATTTAATTGAAATTTTGCACAGGGAGTAGAATTAGCATTGTAGCTATGCGTGCCAAATTTGGTTGAAATCGATTCAGATTTATATATAGCTCCCATATATAGCTTTAGCCCCATTTACACAAATATGACCACAGAGGCCAATTTTTTGCTCCGATTTAGTTGAAATTTTGCACAGAGAGTAGAATTAGCATTGTAGATATGCGTGCCAAATTTGGTTGAAATCGGTTCAGATTTAGATATAGCTCCAATATATATGTTTTTCCGATTTCGACAAAAATGGTCAAAATACCAACATTTTCCTTGTAAAATCGCCACGGCTTAGTCGAAAATTGTTAAAAATGACTAATTTTCCTAAACTTCTAATACATATATATGAGCGATAAATTATAAATAAACTTTTGCGAAGTTTCCTTAAAATTGCTTCAGATTTATATGTTTCCCATATTTTTTTACCAACATTGTGTTCCACCCTAGTGCATTAGCCGACTTAAATTTTGAGTCTATACACGCAAAAAAATAATTCTTTCCTCCCAAACGAAATTTTAGACAAACAAAGTTCGTTTCTCATTTGCTTTTCGCTGTAAGGAAGT
This sequence comes from Haematobia irritans, assembly GCF_050003625.1. Taxonomy (NCBI): domain Eukaryota; kingdom Metazoa; phylum Arthropoda; class Insecta; order Diptera; family Muscidae; genus Haematobia; species Haematobia irritans. Next base: position 75,699,578 of record NC_134400.1, on the reverse strand, counting down.
GTATTTGGAAGAAAAGTATATACTTTTTGTGATAAACGTTTATTCTTTTCCAGGATGTAAAAACAATTTCATAAATACTAACTCAAAAAAAAAAAAACATTATTTTCTTGCTAATTGCATTGTCCCTCACATCTTTCTCACATCCACGAGGATTTTTAGTTCTTAACACCTTTTCCTGTAATACCAACAATGTAGAAGAAATTATACGATTTTATAAATTTTAAAAATTTTTTTTACCTTTCGCCTGGACGGAGAATCGAACCGCGGACCATGCACATTGTAAGCCAACACACTAACCACTGAGCTATGTACCTGTTATGGTCATCAATAGATAAATATCCATATAAGTTATATTTATATAGCATAGCTTGCGGCGCCCACGAACCGAATAAACAAAGTTTATTTAACAGAAACAAACATTTAGTTTGGCACCGTGGAGCAGTGGTAGCTACCTCCGACTCTCATGCCAAGGGTCGTGGGTTCGATCCCTGCTTCGGCCAAAGTTTTTTTTTTTTTTGCTTTTGTTTTTTTTACATATATTACAGATATATTCGGAAGATTCCGAAAAAATGTTCAACATTACATTGTACTATATTAAATTTTGAACTGTAAAATGCGTCTTATTAAAGACCTAAAGTCAGAAAAGAACAATGTTTGATATAAACGAAATGGACTGTGTTGTTATTTCAAAAATAACTTTTTTTATTGAAAAAATAAAAATTTTATAACAAACGAATTTTTTTGGTGATAAAAGTTTAAAATTTTCGAAGCAATGCAAAAAACTCTAACAAAAGAAAAACGTTTTCGGTACACGTTTTCCAAACGTTTTTTTTCTTTGCGTGTAGATTTTGTAGAAGACTATCAAATTCAGTCCAGCTCGAGTGATATCTAAATGTATGTATTTGGGACAAACCTCTATATATTCAGCACCCAACACATTTGACAGATGTGATATGGTATCGAAAACTTAGATCTACAAAGTGGTGCAGGGTATAATATAGTCGGCCCGCCCGACTTTAGACTTTCCTAACTTGTTTTAATATCTAAACTTTCTATCTGATTATCCCGACATTTCGATTTTTGTGTATTTTTCACAGAAAAAAGTGCCTCGTAAATTTAAGAAGATTTTTACAATAATTTATTACAAGAATTTTCCGGAATTTTAGTTCATTTTTCGTATCTTCAACGAAAATTAACTACTCGAAAGGAAATTTTACAAATTCTAAGTAGCAATCGTTTAGTTCATGGCCTACAAAATACGATGGAAATTTCCTTAAAAAAATTCTTAAGTGGTAGTTAAAAATTTGTTTGTCATGTTATAAAACTACTTGTGAAATGTAAAGTACTTTCTGAATAATAAGCGCAATTTACAATAAGATTTTTTTGTATGAGAAAATATTTTTTTACGAAAAATGAACTTGAAAGTGGATAGCAATTTCTTACTGACAATTCCTATAGTTAATAATTGTTGGTAGAAAATTACCCAATAAAATATTTTTAGTTCACATGTAATTAAATTTATAGACATTTTCGTCAAAAATGGTAGATAACATTTCATGAAATTTTTGCAAATTTTGAGTTAAACGTTTCATCGTTCATAAACTGGTGTGCCTTTACGAATATTATTCTTAGAGTAAATTGTCAGCAGATGCGATGAACTAATGCATAGTACAGAGATCTTTATCGGCATAGTGGAATGTGATTAATGTAAAGATGATGTTAACAGGTTGGCTGATAAGTCCCCAGTCTAACAAAGAAAAATACATTTTTTTTGTCAAAATTCGTTTTTATTATTCAACATAGTTCCCTTCAAGAGCGATGCAACGATTATAACGACCTTCCAATTTTTAGATACCATTTTGGTAGTACTCCAATCAAAATAGGCCTCAGTTTCGGCGATCACCTCTTCATTGCAGCCAAATTTTTCCCCAGCGAGCAGCCTTTTGAGGCCTGAGAACAAGAAAAATTCGCTGGGGCCAGATCTGGTGAATACGGTGGGTGGGGAAGCAATTCGAAGCCCAATTCATGAATTTTTGCCATCGTTCTCAACGACTTGTGGCACGGTGCGTTGTCTTGGTGGAACAACACTTTTTTCTTCTTCATATGGGACCGTTATGCCGCGATTTCGACCTTCAAACGCTCCAATAACGCCATATAATAGTCACTGTTGATGGTTTTTCCCTTCTCAAGATAGTCGATAAAAATTATACCATGCGCATCCCAAAAAACAGAGGCCATTACTTTGCCAGCGGACTTTTGAGTCTTTCCACGCTTCGGAGACGGTTCACCGGTCGCTGTCCACTCAGCCGACTTTCGATTGGACTCAGGAGTGTAGTGATGGAGCCATGTTTCATCCATTATCACATATCGACAGAAAAACTCGGGTATATTACGAGTTAACAGCTGCAAACACCGCTCACAATCATTAACACGTTGTTGCTTTTGGTCAAATGTGAGCTCGCGCGGCACCCATTTTGCCCAGAGCTTCCGCATATCCAAATATTGATGAATGATATGACCAACACGTTCCTATGATATCTTTAAGGCCTCTGCTATCTCGATCAACTTCATTTTACGGTCATTCAAAACCATTTTGTGGATTTGTTTGATGTTTTCGTCGGTATCCACCTCTTTCGGGCGTCCACCGCACATTTCACCACGCTTGAATTTTGCATACCAATTAATTATTGTTGATTTCCCTGGGGCAGTGTCCGGAAACTCATTATCAAGCCAAGTTTTTGCTTCCACCGTATTTTTTCCCTTCTGAAAACAGTATTTTATCAAAACACGAAATTCCTTTTTTTCCATTTTTTTCACAATAACAAAAGTTGCTTCACAAAGGACGTTGCTTCACAGACGTCAAATTTTGACACGAATCATCATACTATATAAAAATAATATGCATTTAATTCTAGCGACGCCATCTATGTGTCAGACCGGGGACTTATCAGCCAACCTGTTATTTACTGACACCTTATCAACACCGTTTATTCTATTCTGTAGAATCCATGTGATTATTTTTTTATATTGTTATAACTAGACTAACAAATAGTATAAATTTAGACATACAATCAATCGGATCTTCAATATTCAGAAATTAAACAAAATATATTAAACGGAAAATTTTCGGTTAATTTGAAGAAAGGAAAGTTTGAAGTGAAGTATGGGAGATTTTTGGCCAGGTTAATAGTCGCTTGTCGATTTTGTCTAATTGTGTACAGATGCAATCTGATCCGTAAGTCACTGGTTCATATTCGGTTCGAAGGACCAAAATGTTCGGGAATGAACTAATGAAGAGCAGAAAAGTGAAACAATTTTTGCCTTCCGAAATGAGTACACTTGAAGAAATTTTAGTTTTTAAAATGTAAACTTCAGGAATATTTATTGTTTGTATTTTAGTGTGTAATTTTAGGTTAGGTTAGGTGGCAGCCCGATGTATCATGCTCACTTAGACTATTAAGCCCATTGTGATACCACATTAGTGAACTTCTCTCTTGTCACTGAGTGCTGCCCGATTCCATGTTAAGCTCAATGAAAAGGGACCTCCTTTTTACAGCCGAGTCCGAGCGGCGTTCCACATTGCAGTGAAACCACTTAGAGAAGCTTTGAAACCCTCAGAAATGTCACCAGCATTACTGAGGTGGGATAATCCACCGCTGAAAAACTTTTTGGTGTTCGGTCGAAGCAGGAATCGAACCCACGACCTTGTGTATGCAAGGCGGGCATGCTAACCATTGCACCACGGCGGCTCCCTATATATGTTTAAGTGTGTAATTTTAATTTTAATTCATTATTTATTAGTAGATTTAAGTTTTAAATAGCAATTAAGTTTTAGATTTAGGTTTAGGGATATTTACAAAAGAAAAATATAGTTCAAGGACACGGTGTAAACAAGGGTTGTTTCAATTTAAATTCAACATGGGTTTGTGCAATATAGTTGTAAGTGAAAACGAAGGGCAATGTACATTAGATAGGGTCACGGCCTAAAGGAAAAAAAAGTTGATGCGGTCACCCCCTAGTTTTGTAGCATATTCGAAGACAATTTCAGAACACCAAAACTTTTTTCCGTGCACCCTACCACGCTCGGAAAGCGAAAGTGTTTGTTAGAATTTTAAAACAGTAGGCTCTCAAATTGTTCTAGCAAAAACACATGCACTTTGCATTATTGACTTTTTAAAATCTCTGTAACTTTTTTGTTTATGAATATAAGCAAATACTTCAAAAGCAAAAGTTTCATATTTTGTTAAGATCTTTATAATGGTTATCCGAAATGGACATCATAGGGGTATACGAAGCGAAATAAAAGAATTAAAAATCAAATTTGACGTCGGAGTCAAAAATGACCAATTCACGAAATATAGCCCCTGATCAACCACGAACAACGGTGTGCGTTTCTTTTCGATCGGACTTCAAACGACGACACAGCACAATAAATTGTATTTCGGGGGGTTGTAGGGTGCACGGGTTTTGGTGTTCTGAAATTGTCTTCGAATATGCTACAAAACTGGGGGGTGACCGCATCAACTTTTTTTCGTGACCCTATCTAATGTACATTTAAACTTTAGTGCAATATAGTATTAAGTAAAATGTTGTGTGATTTATGTACAATGAATGTTCGGTGCTGTGATTTTGTTCTTTTTGTTGATAAGGGTTTTGTTTGTGTCTCACTTGTACATGATGGGTAATGGGATGATAGGTTGTTTGTTGTAGATGAATCTTACTGTTCACTAACTGTCTTTATGTTTACCTGTAAATGTTCTTTGTAAATTTAAATGTTCACAATCAATTTTTGTTATTTATTATATTTTTATTTTATGTTCGATAATATCGTTCGCTACACTCGTAACTTATCGCGGGGGGAGATCGATAGCGCGCAAGCGAGTTGATGATCGGTTCAAGACTGGTGATGCAAAGCTTAGCGACAAAACTATGTTACAAGCATCAATCAAAGGTCAACTTCCCTTCAACTATCAGCCAACCTGTTACTTGAGTTTTGTTTGAGTGAGAGTAATGCATTATGCTTAGTACTAAGTTCGTTTCTGCGAAAAATTGATATCTTCATTTATCTCAGTTAATATGGTCTCAAAGGCAGGGATGCTAACTTATTTATGCGAAATAATATGTCTGCCTATTTTTTCGTGCGAAAAATCCAGGGTTGTATAAATATGCGTTTAAAAAAGCTCAAAACAAAGACTTCGCATTTATTCCGCGCTAACGTTTTTTATATGGAGTATATCAGTTTTTCGTGCGAAAACGAAATGGTAGCGAGGGCTGGGTATGTTGTGTATACATGAGCGTGGGGTTGTTTTTATTGTTGTTCATTTAGTGGTTTGTGTGTGTGTTTGTTATTCGCGGATGGTTTATTTGGTTGGATGAGGTGTTGTTTTCAATAAAGGCACATGTGTTTTTGTTGTTGTAGGAATTTTTTGGATTTGCTTGGTTTTGTTTGGCATGCTTCAGTTGTATAGTTTGCGTTGGCGTGGGCTGATGCATCTTTTAAGCAAGTGTGCAACAAGGGAATATAAAGGCATGGAATATTTTGGATTTTTGAGACATATATTGGTGTTTATTTATTAAACCTTTCGAAGGAAAGTTATTAATATTATATCGGTAGTTTAGAAAAAAGTTATTAAGAATATTTAGGAAAATATGTTGAAACTGAAAGTGTATTGAAATTTTTATTATTAAATGTAAATGGCAAGTATTTTTAATATGGCTTTCTTTTAAAAATAATATTTGTTATTTGTTATATTATTATTTGTTAATTATTTTTTTTTGGAAACCAGTTTAATGTTTTTCTTTGTTGTAAAAGCAATATTTAATTTCAGAGTAACTGCAGATGGATTCGAACAAATTTAAAAAATAGAGAATTGGTAAGTTTTTTAAAAATTGGCTTTCTTTCAACTAGAATATTTACGTTTTTATGACCATTTTATCATCAACATTACAGGGTTTTAATACCTTATTTTAGTATTTCGTTAATCAATTTGTTTTGGAAACCAATGTAATATTTTTAATGTAAAAAACAAATATTTAATTTCAGATATTTGGAAAATTTTTAGTACTCCTTTGCTTGTAATTTAATAGTGAATTGGTAAGGTTTCTTTAACTTCCTTTTAACCCTGGACAGTCATCCTTATTTTTTGTACATTAACGTCATCCTTCATCACGGTTTGACTACGGCTCAAGACGCTTTAATTTTCATCGTGAGTGAAAAAGTGAACCAAACTTGAATTTATTTTCTTATTCAATTTGGTTTTAATTAGTATAAAACAAAAATTCACAAATCGCTCGAATTAGTATAACTTAAATTTACCATTTCCCAATAGACTAAAATGCATTTTAAATCGAAAATGAAATTACGTGTCGTCATTCGTCAATGATGACTCTCTAGGGTTAACCAGAATATTTGGTTTTTTTATGCATATTATTATTTTTTTCATTAGACTTTTTTTGGAAACCTATTTAATAATTTTATTTAATGTAAAAAATAAATATTTAATTTCACAGTAACCCAAATAAATTTGGACAACTTTTTATATTTCCCCTCAGCGTACAATTTAATAGAGATTTGGTAAGTTTTATATTAAAACTTTGGCTTTCTTTCAACTAGAATATTTATTTTATTATATCCTTCACATCGATAACAACACAGTTTTATGAGTTTATATAGAATACTTCATTATTTCTCTAATTGTTTCAGGTACAAATTTATATAGAATTAATTAATGTTATTAAATTTTGTTATGATATAAATCTGTTCGCATACAATCAAATCCCTGTACTGTAAATTATAGGACCTTGAGTCTTGTTGTACAGTAACCAAACTCAATAAATACAAATACAAAAACTTTATGATATACGTTTTCCAAAGAAAAGTCGAATTCCTTACACCAATTGATAAAATGCCCCCAAATATGCTAAGTTACAAGCTAAAATGGAGAATTAAAAAAATATATTTCATTACATGGTGTTAATTTTTAACAATTTTCATTATTGCTTCCATTTTTTCCAGCAAGATATGTGAAAAAACTTACCTACGATGAATAAAAAAGGATAAGTCAAAATGTCCAAACAGCGAGTTCAAATGAACTACTCTCTGTTCCACGTGGTCATAATTTTTATTCACAAAAAACATTGTATTAAGAACTTTCATCATGAGCTTTTATAATAAAGTTTAATTTTAATGTAAGAAAATTTTCATAATAGTAAAACGGTTTCTTGTTCCTTTAATTATTTAATTTCTCTGTACTGTGGAATGATTGATTTAAAAATAGTTTAGTCGTCAACATTTTAAAGAGACTGTTAACCAATTTTTATTATCGGGTTTTCCAAAAAATAAGCACGTAAACCAAAATAATACTGACTTTTTAACTTGATAGGGGTATATAAATCTTATGGTGTTGTAAAAATGAACTAAAATACAATGTTATAGATGAACTAAAATTTAAGAGAATTATAAACTAGACAAGTTGAAAAAAATCTTAAGGGCTAAATCATGGTCAATATTACTACAGTTTAGTTCATTTGGCAATGGAAAAGGGTGCACTGTTTTTTTCAGTGTATATAGATTTATTTTTTATAAAATGCCTATATAGATTAATACCAGGATTTACTTCTTAAACTTCTGGAAGCCTAATTATTTTTTTAATTTTGTTTTTGTTTTTATAAATACATAGTCTAGAGATTGTTGTTATCTACCCATATTTGGGAGCCACCGTTGTGCAATGGTTAGCATGCCCGCCTTGCATACACAAGGTCGTGGGTTCGATTCCTGCTTCGACGGAACACCAAAAAGTTTTTCAACGGTGGATTATCCCACCTCAGTAATGCTGGTGACATTTCTGAGGGTTTCAAAGCTTCTCCAAGTGCACAGAAAAAAATATCACCAAAATATTTCCAATTAAAAAGTTAATTGAAGTTGAAAATTTTTTCAATTAATAAATTAATTGATACAATTAACTTTTTAATCATGATAGAAAATTAAGTTAATTAAGTCAATGATTGAACATTTTAAATTTTTAATTAAAAAATTAATTGATACAATTAACTTTGTAATCAAATTCGGAAGACTAATTCAGTTAAAAAAAGTGCTGATTTTTTTAAAATTTTTAATGAAAAATGTATTTCAACCAATCATTTGTTAATCCAAATAAAAACTCTAAGCCAATCTAACTAAGTAATTAAAAATAGTTACCTTTTTTAATTAATAAATTAATTGCGTTTTGCAATCAACATCAATTAAATTTTTAATTGAATCAATTAAAAAATTAATTGAATTTTGCTGAAAAAAATCAATTAATTTTTTAATCAAGAATTTTTTCTATGCCCAATTAAAACTGTGATTGATACTATCATTTTCGTGATTGAAGACATTTCAATTAAAAAATTAATTGGATCAATTAATTTGGTGATTGAATCAGAAAAAAAATTTTTTGTGTGTGGTTTCACTGCAATGTGGAACGCCGTTCGGACTCGGCTATAAAAAGGAGGTCCCTTGTCATTGAGCTTAACATGGAATCGGACAGCACTCAGTGATAAGAGAGAAGTTCACCAATGTGGTATCACAATGGACTGAATAGTCTAAGTGAGCCTGATACATCGGGCTGCTACCTAACCTACCCATATTTTTATGTGGTCTCTATATAGTCTTGTGTCGTATTTTAATTTATTGGCCTGACATTAAAATGTAGAGTTCTTTACATCCCTAAAATGCTGAGATTTGTCGTCGAGTGGTATCAAAATTTAAAATTAGGGTTCTTTAGGACATATAAACACATAAAGGGTGATACGGTCAAAATTTGGTCAATACAAACTTGACGTATTTCTTTCAATTTTGCATTTAAAAAACCTGAACACCCCTCATTTTGAAGGTGTGTGTGTGTAGAATGTTGCTCCTATTTTGATTTTGGAATGCACTCTTCAATTGTCAAAATGCCGTCCAAGCAAGAAGAGCAGCGTATTAAAAGTTCGCGAAAATCCGAGCTACTCGTACGCAAAGCTGGCAAAATCGCTAAAAGTTGCCAAATCAACCGTTACAAATGTAATTAAAGTGTTTGGGGAACGTTTGTCGACAGCCAGGAAGTCTGGATCGGGGGGAAATCGAAAACCGGAAGCCGCTGAGACGACAAAGAGAGTTGCCGGTAGTTTCAAGCGAAACTCTAACCTCTCTCCGAGATGCCGCAAATAAGCTGGGTGTATCGTCTACAACCGTGCATCGAGCCAAAAAACGAGCCGGACTATCGACTTACAAGAAGGTAGTGACTCCAAATCGCGATGATAAACAAAATACGACGGCCAAAGCGCGATCCCGGAGGCTGTACACGACGATGCTGACGAAGTTTGACTGCGTGGTAATGGACGACAAAGCCGACTACAAGCAGCTTCCGGGACAGGAGTTTTATACGGCAAAGGGAAGGGGAAAGGTAGCAGATATTTGCAAGCACATAAAACTGTCAAAGTTCGCAAAGAAATATCTGGTTTGACAAGCCATCTGTACCTGTAGCTTGAAAAGCAGCATTTTCATAGCTTCCGGGACTGTCAACCAAGAAATTTACATGAAAGAGTGTTTGAATAAACGTCTGCTGCCTTTCCTGAAGAAACACGGTTGTTCCGTACTGTTTTGGCCGGATTTGGCATCTTGCCATTATGGTAAAAAGGCCATGGAGTGGTACGCCGCCAACAACGTGCAGGTGGTTCCCAAGGACAAGAACCCTCCCAACACGCCACAGCTCCGCCCAATTGAGATATACTGGGCTATTGTCAAGCGGAACCTAAAGAAGACCAAAAAAACTGATAAGGACGAGTAGCAGTTCAAGGCAAACTGGCTTTCTGCGGCGAAGAAGGTGGACAAGGTGGCTGTACAAAATCTGATGGCAGGTGTCAAGCGTGAGGCCCGGCAATTCGGATTTGGAAAAGCGAAAGCCTAACTGAATATTTTTCCTGAATTTTATACTAATTGAACTTGAAAAAGAAATTTAATTTGATTTTTTAAATAAACGATTTCACCGATTTACACGCGTTTTCCCTTGACCAAATTTTGACCGTATCACCCTTTATGGCAAAATAGAATACTGATATCTATTATATCTTTATGGAATACGGTTAAAATGCGATTTAGGTACACCATCTGGAGTCGACTCCGGAATCGGAGTCGAAGCTAATGAGAAATTCTGGAGTCGGAGTCGAGCAAAATTGACTCGACGCCACAGCCCTGGTAAAACACAACAAATTAACAATTCAATGTATTAAAATGAATTATTATGTTATTTTCTCAACGTAAAGCAGCCAATGTAGTTGTTTCAACAAACATCCGTTAATTGACCCGTCGAACTGAACAGACCTGTTTTTCTAAATCGGATTAATTCAATTTAATTGCAATATGCAAGCAACGAAATTTAACATCATCAACTAGGCTGTCAACGTCAGATCCAGTGGACGGGTTTCGACTGAAGTTAACAATTTGGGCAATGACCAAGAGTAATTTCCAATCGACAGACTGCGACAACTCCTTGGCAAATCGAACATTTCTTATGGTAACGGCATCAAAAGGTGGTAATACCTCAAGAAGAGGTTTAGGGAACGGGGAAATGCTGTGTTTATCCTAAAGACATTAGGATTATTCGACCAAGCGCATTTTCGGCTAAGCAAAACAATTCCTTAAAATGGGCACACGGAATTCTTGAAGCTGGGAAAAGCGAACGATCGCCGGATGAGTTGCCAGCTTACAAACGGGATCAATGATCTTTTGTCTCTGATGAAGGTCATTAACGGTATGTTTCCAAAGCATAAATATAGGAAATTGAGAATGCTTTGCCTGGCGTGTACATACAGGTGCTGAAAAAGCTTCCCGGTCCAAATCTTCGACACAAAGAGGGTGGTACGTATCAAGGACCATTTATCCCGACACAGCTGTTCTACGTCTGAGAGATATATGCGTTTTTTAGTTTTTAGCTCTCCCTCAAGAAAATGAGTACCGAAAATGTGATTTTTTTTGTTACAAAATAAATAAAAGTTTAGCCAAAAACGTGTTTAAATGATAAAGATTTGTGTATAAAATATGTGTAAGTACAAAAATTTTAAACAAAAATCCACAAATTTGGCCCACATGATGACAAACTATGATACGTCGCACCGACGTATGTTTAGCTTATCCGGGACTTTTAGTAGGATAAGCTTTCTAGGTTTAAGCTAATTGCATTTGAGCATGCGATGTATATGGATTGTTTGAAAGCTGCGTTTATGTTAATTGATGAAATTTGGGAAGAAGCCGCTCTGTGATTATTCGAGAAGAAGGAAATACCGCTTAAGCCTAGAGAACATGGATGGATACCAGCAGTCCAGACCTTTCAACCGCTGATTGGAAGGTTGGCCGTTTGGATGAGGTGGATGGATAAAGACGGCATGTAGTGTTTTATATTGAACATTCGGTCATGGCACATATAGTCAAGTCCCAGGGCCGTGTGTGTTTTGACTTCCATTATATCCAAATAAATGTACAAAAACGATCAACCGAAGGGGTCCGTAACGCCTCCAAGCAGGTTCTTTGCACCGGATTGACCCGATCAGACAGCGGCTTCCACATCATATACTTGTTGTATATGGATTAGAGAGAAATCACGGACCATGGAACTTTGCAGTCTGCCGAAACCTAAGGACCGCCGGTTGGAAGCTTTGTCGCAGGTTATAGCCCAAACATTGAGTGGCTGTTGTGTGAACATAACGGTGAACTCTCCTTGTTAACGATGACACCACATTTTGAACGAACGCAGCAGTTCGCCAAATATATCTTTATTGTCGCCTGGTCTGATAATGATGTATCCTGGCAACCCTTAATTTCACTGGGATCAAATCACCTTCCCATAATTCTAACCATTGACTGACGATTGCATAACCTCTGAACGCCGGAAGTTCATAAGCCAAAAGAAAGTTAGCTGGGGCGTCTTCAGCGAATACACAGATCGCCGCTCCAGTGAGTTCCCGTCTCCCTTCCACGTTCCTGTTGCTCAAAGGGTGTTCCGGGTGTATCATCATTTCATTTATTGAATGGTATTTCCAGTACAACAAGTTAGTACTGGAGTAACATGGTTAGATTATTATAGTATTGTTATTAATATGTGTTAAATTAAATTACAATTATAATTAAAATAAAATAACATATAACTATAAATAAATAACAATATTCTAAAATGTATTATATTAGTGTGAAAAAATGTAGCTTCCCCAGTACTAAAGTATTTCACATGGTTAAATAATATTCCAGTATATTCCTCTTAGGTTAGGTTAGGTTAAAGTGGCAGCCCGATTAAGATTCAGGCTCACTTAGACTATTCAGTCCATTGTGATACCACATTAACTAAAAGTACCTATTACATATGGGCACTTCTAGTTTTAACCGCTGAACCTTCTTGATTATTTTCTTTGTTGAACCAACCAGATTGTTCCAAAAATATTAGCAGACTGCTTAAGTTAACGTTTTCCAGATCCGCCAGTAATCTGAAGCTATATGCTCCTAAAAGTTGCTTGCGCTTTACACAAAATGCAGGACACTCACACAAGAGGTGTTTAATTGATTCTTTTTCCTCCGCATCATGACAGCTCATACAATAGTCATTATACTTCGCGCCAATAGTTTTTGCAAAATCTCCTATCAGGCAGCGACCCGTTATAGCAGATATCAGGAGTGATACCTGACGTCTCGAGAACATTAGCATATCTAGTGTGCGGTTTAAGTTGAAATGGGGCCATATTTGCTTGGTGTCGTTACAACCCTTGCAATTCTCCCATCGAACATTTGCCATCATAACAGCCTTCTCACGCAGCATGAGCTTGCAGGTAGCTAGGGGCATACCAACAAATTCTAGTTCCCCTGGAATATGTAAGGTAGTCCCTAGCCTTGCCAACTCATCCGCTTCGCAGTTCCCCGGAATGTTCCTATGGCCAGGCACCCATATTAGGTGAATATTGTACTGCTCAGCCATCTCATTGAGAGATTTGCGGCAATCAATGGCCGTTTTCGAGTTGAGGAACACAGAGTCCAAGGATTTTATTGCAGGTTGACTGTCTGAGTATATATTAATGCCCACATTTTTTGGAACATTACTTCTCAGCCAATTCGCCACCTCTCTTATTGCTAATATTTCAGCCTGAAAAACACTACAGTGATTAGGTAATCTTTTCGATATTTGAAGTTCCAGATCATTAGAATATACTCCGAAACCCACTTGTCCATCAAATTTGGAGCCATCAGTGTAGAAATCTATATATTCTTTATTCCCCGGGGTATGTGTGCACCACGCCTCACTGTTGGGGATTAGAGTCTCAAACTTTTTGTCGAAAAGTGGACTCGCCAAAGTGTAATCCACTACGTTAGGCACATCTGACATTATTTTGAGGTCAGAACTGTGACCGTAACCATTTTCCGACCACAGCGATAGTTCGCGCAACCGCACAGCCGTTGTTGCAGCTGACTGTTTGGCCAAAATGTCTAAAGGCAATAGATGCATCATGACATTAAGGGAATTTGTTCCTGTCTTGCTGAATGCGCCTGAAATACACAAACACGCCATACGCTGAACTTTATCTAAACCAGTCGGTTTCTGAAGTGCCGGCCACCAGACTACAACACCATATAGCATTATAGGTCTAACCACTGCCGTGTATAGCCAATGCACAATTTTTGGTTTTAGTCCCCACTTTTTTCCTATTGCCTTTTTGCACGAGTACAAAGCTACAGTTGCCTTCCTCGCCCTTTCTTCAATATTAAGCTTAAAGTTCAGCTTCCTGTCCAAAATAACGCCAAGGTATTTTGCACAATCACCAAAGGGAATTTCAATACCCCCTAAGGAAATAGGCCTAACCGTGGGAGTTTTGCGATCTTTGCAGTACATGACTAATTCTGTCTTTGCAGGATTTACCCCAAGACCATTGTCTTTCGCCCATTGTTCAGTCATCCGGAGGGCCCTCTGAATAATATCTCTGATTGTGGATGGGAATTTTCCCCTTACTGCCAGAGCTACATCATCTGCGTATGCCACCACTTTTATCCTTTCTTTTTCTAGAGTAACCAGAAGGCTATTTATAGCAACATTCCAAAGAAGAGGTGATAGAACTCCTCCTTGGGGAGTGCCTCTGTTCACATACTTTTGTATGTTTGCTTGTCCTAGTGTGGCTGAAATACGTCTCTTCATTAGCAGTTCGTCTAACAGCCTGAGTATACATGGATCAACATTCAGAGTTGTCAGTCCATTTAATATCGAGCTCGGATGGACATTATTGAACGCCCCTTCGATGTCTAGAAACGCCACGATTGTGTATTCTTTGACAGATAGTGAGCTTTCAATAAAGCTGACTAGTTCATGTAGTGCGGTCTCAGTAGACCTGCCCTTCGAGTATGCATGCTGTCGTTTCGAGAACAAACTTGAATCGATGCTAGTTCTAAGATAAATATCTATCATCCTCTCCAGAGTCTTAAGTAGGAATGAGGATAAACTGATTGGTCGGAAATCCTTCGCCCTCGAGTGAGAGGCTTTTCCCGCTTTAGGTATGAAAACGACTTTTGTTTCCCTCCACTTTCCTGGGATATATGATAAGTTGATACATCCTTTATATATCACCGACAACCAGGGGATAATTTTGTCAGTTACAGCTTGTAACTCCGCCGGAGTAATTCCATCAGGTCCAGGGGATTTGAATGGTCCAAAGCTATTTAGCGCCCATCTTATTCTAGTTTCCGACACAATGGCCTCGACAGGAAACGACCGCTGAACAACTGTGGCACCGCCAGTAAGTGGTTCAACCGTCTGATTTCCAGGAAAATGTGTGTCCAATAGTACCTCCAGCGTCTCCTCACTGGACGTTGTCCAATTGCCCTCCGATGTTTTAATGAAACCTGGAGCGGAGTTGGTGGATGCTAGAACCTTCCGTAGTCTGGAAGCCTCGGACGTATTCTCAATACTGCTGCAGTAAGCATTCCAAGAGTTATGCTGAGCCTTTCTCAGTTCTCGCTTGTATCCTCTCAGATTCTTCTTGTAAGCGTCCCAGTCCTCAGGGGCTCTGGTGGACTTTGCCTTGTTAAAGAGCTTCCTGCAGGATTTCCTCATATTACTTATTTCCGTAGACCACCATGGTGGTCGATGTTTCCCCCTTGGCTTTCCTCTAGGGCATGCAGCTTTCAGTGAGATGTTGAAGGCCTTAGTAATCCGCTCCACTGCGTGTTCGATATCTTGCACATTTCTCATATTTGTCTCTGTTATTTCCGGTATCATCATATTGAACGATTCCCTATACCTATTCCAGTCAGCTTTCCTAACATTTGGCGGAAATATGATCTTGGTGATATGAACATCAAATTTGAAACTGATGTAGCGATGATCTGAGAAGCTGTGTTCACTTAAAACCTGCCACTCAGATATCATTTCATTCAGTTCTTGCGAGGCCAAGGTGATGTCCAAAACCTCTTGCCTGTTTTTAGTGACAAAGGTTGGGACATCTCCCTTGTTGCAAACTACCAGATTAGTACGCAAAATAAACTCTATTAGCGACTCTCCCCTTGCATTAGTATCACTACTTCCCCATATACTATGATGTGCATTCGCATCGCATCCCATAATGAGTTTCGTCTTTGTTTTCAGTGACTCCTCCACTAAGGTCTTAACGGCATATGGAGGCATCTCCCTGTCATGTCCCATGTAGACCGAAGATACCCAATATTTGCATTTGGCTATTTCTAAACTTGCAACGACAGTGTCTGTATTGCACATTGAAGGAAGCAGAAACAAGTTGAGCTCGTTTTTAGCAACTATACAGGCTCGATTTACATCATTACCAGTATACTGCAATAGTTTGAACCCCGGAGTACTTAATTCACATATTTTGTTTCTATAAACATATGGTTCTTGAATAAGAACTATGTCTATGTCCCCTTTCATCAGGAGAACTTTTAAGGCAGCACATGCAGCCTTACAATGATGAAGATTTATCTGGAGGATCCGTAGGACCATCGAGATTTTCAACAACCGTCACATCAGCCGTTTCAATCGAGTCATCAAGAATGTCCTCTTCAGAGATATCGGTGACTCTCGCAATAACCATAGGTTCAACTTTGGTGAGTTCTGAGGCAGTAGAAGCCTCCTCACGCATACGGTATCTATCCATGTCTTCAAATGTCTTGGTATCCCCCTCGACTTCGCAAGAGGATCCGCTTACTTCTGATTCAGACAGAGGCTTGTCCATTTCTGAATCCTTTAGCTGATCGTTTTTATACACCTTCATTTGGATATAATGAAAGCCATAACATACACGGCCCTGGGACTTTGCTAGATGTGGCAAAGACTGAGTGTTCAATATAAACACTGCATGCCGTCTTGGCCCATCCACTTCATCCAAACGGCCAACCTTCCAATCAGCTGTTGGAAGATCTGGATTGCATTGTTTCAGTCTATTTAAAATAGATTCAGGGTCAGGAGGGTTTGCAGGTATCCACGCATGTGCTCTTGGTCTAGCCGGTATGTCTTTCTTCTCGACTAACTCTAGAGCAGCTCCTTCCCAAACTTCACCAATTAGTATCAGAGCAGCTTTAAAACATTCTATAGACCTCTGGTCCTCAAATGCGACTAGCTTAAATCGTCCTTGATACCAACCAGCCTCTTGGTGTCGAGGATCTGGGCCGGGAAACTTTTCCAGCACCTGTGAGTAGACGCCAGACAAAGCATTCTCAATTTCCCCCCATTTTTGCTTTGGAACCATACCGTCCAATGCTCCTTTATTTATGATAGCCATCACAAGGCTGTCTTTAGCAACTGAGGCAAACGATCGTTGATCCCTTTTGGAGGATGGCAGCTCATCCGGTGATCGTTCCCTTTTTCCAGCCTCAAGAATTCCTTGAGCCCATTTTAAGGAATCGCTTTGTTTAGCCGACAACGTGCTTGGGTCGACTGATCCTAATTTCTTTAGGATAAACAAAGCATTTCTGCGTTCTTTGAATCTCTTTCGTGAGGGATTACCTCCTTTTGATGCCGTTACCTTGGAAAAGGTCCGACTTGTCAAATTGTCGCCACCTGTCGACCCGTCTACAGGTCGACTAATTGGGCCTAACTCTTGGTCATTGCCCAAATTTATAACTCCAGTCGATACCCGTCCACTGGGCCCTGAAGTTAGCAACCCAGTGGATGTCTTTGAATTTCTCTGCATGGTGGTCTAATATCCCACCACACTTGAAATTCGTAGTAGGTACTTATTACGATGATTTTATCCGCTATTAAAAAACACGTCCGTTCCGTTCGACGGTTGAATAATATATATATTTTTTTTTTTTTTTTTTTTTTTCTTGAATCGTTGTGTATTGGTTATTAATTGCAGCTCATTAGGGAGTTGATTCCAGAGATGGATCGTGCTGATAAAAAAATGGCTTTCTGATGAGTGACGAAGGTGTGCGATTTGTATAGTGTTTTTCCCTCTTGATGATCGGGCGAAGATCAAGTTCGCATATAGATATGAAGGTTTACTGGAGTGAATTATTTTATGTAACAATACTAAAGCTTTGCAAGTTAAGTATCTTTCCAGTGGCAACTTCAGTATCTGTAATGAGTATGGTGAGACTCTGTCAAATCGGTTTAAATCAAAAGCATATGGTACTGCATTGTTAAAAGTAGTTTGAAGTTTTCTTTTGTCAGTTGTATTTATATCAGCTAATACTTCAGAAGCATACAGTAATGTATGTTAGTTAATATGTAGCTGTTTACTAATAGTATTCTAATATTCAATAGTGTGAAGTGTTGTGTAGTCCACAGATTTCTTAGCATTGAATATACTTTTCCACAGGCTGAAGATATATGGTCAGACCAGGTAAGATTCTTTTTAAAGATCACCCTAAGATTCTTGGCTTTATCCACAATTTCAATTTGTGTGGATCCTAGGTAAATGTTAACGGTATTACCTATGTCAACACTTTTGATACGGATTAGAATTGCTTTCGACTTATAAGGATTAAGTATTGAGCAGTTCTTTGAGGCGCAATTCGTATTCGTTGCAGGTCTGCGTTAAGATTGGATACACAAGTCGCAATGGAATTCAGTTTGTATGAGGAGTAAAGCTGTACGCCATCACCGTACATTTGAATATGATTATGCTTAATTTGGTCAGGTAGATCATTCGAATATATTGAGCAGAGGAGGGGTCCAAGGATTGATCCTTGCGGTACCCCCCTTGGCAGTGGAAAGAGTAAGTTGTTAGTTCCATCCGTTGTGTATTGCGATCGTTGTGAAAGATATATGCCTTATCAGTGAGGCCAAAGTTTCGTGTCAGGTTTTCAGTAAGTATTGTGAGGCAAACACTATCAAATGCCTTAGAGTGACCAAGCAAAATTAAGAAACCAATTTCATTGTTGTCAATACCAGCCCGAATTGTCTCCACCACATCAGTAAGCGCAGCAATGCAGCTATGGCGTGGTCTAAACCCAGATTGTCGTGAAGTTAATAAATTATTTGCAGTAACATAGCTGGTTGTGAATAATCCTCTCGAAGTCTTTAGATAGGTAGGGCAGTATAGTTATAGGACGAAACTCTCCGTTACCCTTCGATATTGGGAGTATTTTTGCGATTTTCCACCTAGAAGGAAAACTGCTGGTCATTATAGCCGTATTGGAAACATGTGTAATATACAATAGAATATGTACCAGGATAATTCTAACAAATTTTGGATGAATGTCATCATATCCAACGGTATTCGAAGTCACTGACATTACGGCTTTATAGACCTCTGCTGGCGTTATGAGGTTGAAAGCAAGACCAAATTCAGGCTCCGGCATGTTTATCAAACAGAAATTTGACATTGCTGGTTAGTAAATCAAATGTTACCAAATTTGTTTTCATAGTATGCTAGTTTGTCTTGGCGTATTTTATTTGTTACAGCACGTCGAGCAGATTTAAATGCCTCATGATAAGAGGGGGTTTTATATCGCTTCCACAGTTTGTAAGCTAACTCACGATGTGTGATTAGCGTTTTGATATCTCTATTAAACCAAGGCTTCAAGTCACTTTTATTAAGTTTACGTTTAACTTTGATATGTTTATAAAACAGAAATTTGGCATTGGTGGTTAGTAAATCAAGTGTTGTGATGGAATAAATTTCATGCCAGCCTATTGTATATAAGTCATGTTGGGAGCCACCGTGGTGCAATGGTTAGCATGCCCGCCTTGCATACACAAGGTCGTGGGTTCGATTCCTGCTACGACCGAACACCAAAAAGTTTTTCAGCGGTGGACTATCCCACCTCAGTAATGCTGGTGACATTTCTGAGGGTTTTAAAGCTTCTCTAAGTGGTTTCACTGGAATGTGGAACGCCGTTCGGACTCGGCTATAAAAAGGAGGTCCCTTGTCATTGAGCTTAACATGGAATCGGGCAGCACTCAGTGATAAGAGAGAAGTTCACCACTGTGGTATCACAATGGACTGAATAGTCTAAGTGAGCTTGATACATCGGGCTGCCACATAACCTAACCTAACCATATAAGTCATGTTCCAGGTCACTTAGATTTACATGTTTAAAATCTGTATAGGTAAATGTATCATGGCACCCAGAATTTCTTGAGATTTGCCAGTTATAGGATAGAAATATTATATCATGTTTGGAAAATGGCGAACCATACAATTGTTCATATTTCAGTGTATCGCTCAAGTTGTTAACAAAAAAAGATGTCAATCAACGCCACAGCTGCTCGTTTCATATCCCCAGGTCGAATTGCCCGGATGGGGTCCTACTTCCCAACAGAAGCTGCGCAGACTGATCCTAGAATCAGGGAACTAAGATTCGAATGATAGTCGGCGAACTCAAGCGTAACACATAGTTATAGCAACACATGATTGTAATCAACAGAGAAAGCTACGAACGATGATGGCATTTTACTCATTTTTGGTGGCGTGACGGTGACTGATCCAAAGCGATTCCCTAGACTTTTCAATCTATGCTAATGCTGAAGCATCTGGGAATACTGGGAGGTGAGTACCTGACCAGACTCCTTAATTTTTCCTTGGAATTACTCATTATACCCGATGTCTGCAAAATGAGTAGTGTGATTCTATTACTGAAGCCAGGCAATGGCTCGAACAAACCATGAAAAATATGGCACCCTGTTTCATCAATTCTAATGTAGTAATGTAATGAAACAAACCCCGTATTCATACACTTGTCATCCCTTTTTTCACTGTTCTTTCTAACGGGAGTTTTTAACAAAACTCTGTTTCGGTGATATGCGTTTTTGTTATAGATCCCTATGTTATCGAAATAAATCAAATTTATGTTAGTGTTGTTTCTGCAAGTAGCACGCGAAATTCGATATGGGTAGAAATCAAGCGAACTTTCGGACGAACAACGAAAAATTGTAATAGATCTGCATCGCAAAATTAATGAAGCGCAGTGCTTCTACAATACAATATTGTGGGCAGTTAAAAAAACAACGTCGAAATGTAAACCGTTCCAAGCTATCAAGGAGACACTGTTCATTCCTTCGTCGTCAAATTCACATCGATCCGGCAGTAAGTGGGGTACAACTGGCTGTAAGATTAGAAAAACATTTTGGAATACGTGTTACCCCTCAGACAGTGAGAAATTATTTAGAAAATGTGGGTTTAAAAGTCGGTATGCTGTCAGAAAACCTTTTTTCAGCAGGCATAATAAGCAAACGAGGATTACATTTTCTAAAAAATAAGAAAAATAAAGATTTTAACTTCTGAAAAAAGAGTTATTTTTACTGATGAGTCCATATTCAAAATCAAAGTACACAGAAAAAAATATCACCAAAATATTTCCAATTAAAAAGTTAATTGAAGTTGAAAATTTTTTCAATTAATAAATTAATTGATACAATTAACTTTTTAATCATGATAGAAACATTAAGTTAATTAAGTCAATGATTGAATTTTTTAAAATGTTTAATTAAAAAATTAATTGATACAATTATCTTTTTAATCAAATTCGGTTAAAAAAAGTGCTGATTTTTTTTTACTTTTTTAATTAAAAATGTATTTCAAACAATCATTTGTTAATCCAAATAAAAACTCTAAGCCAATCTAACTAAGTAATTAAAAATAGTTACCTTTTTTAATTAATAAATTAATTGCGTTTTGCAATCAACATCAATTAAATTTTTAATTGAATCAATTAAAAAATTAATTGAATTTTGCTGAAAAAATCAATTAATTTTTTAATCAAGAATTTTTTCTATGCCCAATTAAAACTGTGATTGATACTATCATTTTCGTGATTGAAGACATTTCAATTAAAAAATTAATTGGATCAATTAATTTGGTGATTGAATCAGAGAAAAAATTTTTTGTGTGTATACGATGGACGCATAAAAATTTGGCGCGAGAAAAATACAAGCTTATCACTCTATAACCTAATTCCCACATTCAAGCATGGTGAAGGGTCAGTGATGGTATGGGGGTGCTTTTCCGCAGCAGGCGTTGGAAACCTTCATTTTGAGGATAATAATGGCAAAGGATTATGTAAACATTTTGAAGCAACCTCAATCACTGAAAACTTATGGCCAATTTTTAAGAAAAAACGTAATAAAATACGATATTAGAAACGTAGTGGACCTCAAAACAGCATTAAAAACGAAATGGGCTCAAATGTCTCCAGAATTAACATCCAAACTTGTCGAATCCATGCCAAGACGTCTAAATGCAGTTATAAAACAAAAAGGATATCCAACAAAATATTAACTTAAATTAATTAAAATTAAACTTAACTTAAATTAATTAAATTATAATGTATTGTAACATAAGTTTTTTATATATGTTATTGTGTACGATACGGATTTTGTTTCAAATAAAATGAAAAAAGCGCCATCTACATTTGAATTGATGAAACACGGTGCCATTTTGTTTGTGTGGTTTGTATTTTGCATAAACAATAGGGCTGTTTTCTTTTAACACTGGATGCAACATTTGTATTGGCTATCCAGAACATCGTTGCACTGGTTTTCTATCCAGAAAATCTCATCAGTGCAAGTCGCTCCGATGTTGCCAGCAGGGCTGTGGAGTCGGAGTCTGAAGATTTTGCCGAAGTCGTATAAATTTCCCTCGAATCCGACTCCAGCGAAACAAAATTGTAAAAACACTTCATATCTTTGTAACTAAAGAAATATTTCGACAAATTAGATTCGATTGTGGTTTTTAATCGAACAACGAAAAACGAAGTACTGGATTTCAGGCCATTCAAAGTGTATTTATATGAGTGAAATTTCACGATCATATAAAAAGTAAGTTTTACTGCAATATGGGCTGAATTGATCAATTGTATAGTTCATTTTTAACGTAGTAAACTATCGATTTTTAACCCTATATATGCTCTTGATAAAGGTACAATTTTAAGGCAATATAGCAGTAAAACCTAACGTTCTAATTTTTGGCAGGCATGTCGAGTATCACAAAATTGTCATACCGGACAATTTTGTGATATAGCACCTACATTTGATTTTGTTTTTTAAATTCATCTCCGATTTGTTTTAAGATATTTTTCCCAGTCTAAAATTTCCATAAGATTTGTCAGAAATTTTGAGTTATTTGAGATCCATAAATAAATGCGGAAATTTCCCGTCGTACCAGATTTTGTATATGGAGATAGTTACTTGAGAAATCGGCATATACACCCGATGTCCTTGGAAGCTGTAATTTTAAATTAAATCTCTGCCAACGTACCATCTGAGGCCACTCGAAATTCTTTACATTAAATTAATGATTACAGGCCATTAATTTATAACCATAACCTTTATAAATCGATGTTTCACCATTTTACTTCTATAGAAACAATATTCGTAACTGTCCAGCTATTCCTGTCATCTGTTGTATGGTAGTGGTTTATGTTTGTTTTATATATCCGACACATTACATTTTTTTAACATCTAAACTTTCTATATGATTAGCCCGACATTATGACTTTTGTGTATTTTTCTTTTTTATATAGATTTATTTTTTTTATACACTCAAAAAAAAGTGAACTCTCTATTTCACTAAAGCCAATTTAACTTTATTTTAGTTCATAGAAATATTATGTTTGGAGAAAGTTTTCTTTACTCTAATACTTTTTTGTGTACGTTAGTTAAATTAACTAAACCCGAGGAAAAAAATATACTCAAATGAAGCATAAAGATTAACTAAATTCATGTCTTCCACAAAATAGTTCAGAATTTCTTTAAATTTGTAAATTTTACCAAAAATGCGTCCATCGTGAACTTCGTATATCACTAAAGACATTCTTGCAATTTTGAACTCCAAGTTTTTTCTTCAAACTACAAAATTTTCTTTAACAATTGAAAAAACTTAGTTATGTCTAATAAATTTTCTTGTATTTGTCGAAAAATATTTACTTATTTTTATGACATCGGCGTGATGCCAACGTTTGCAATACCGTTTAGTTAAAATTTTCTACAAATATTCAAAATTTTCTAAAATTAACCGAAAGTTTTCTTCCTGATGGGTTCACTGTTTTTTCAGTGTAAAATGTCTATATAGACAAATACCAGGATTTTACTTCTTAAACTTCTGGAAGCCTAATTATTTTTTGAAATTTTGTGTTTTTACACTGAGAAAACAGTGAACCCTTTTCCATTGCAAAATGAACTAAACTGTAATAATATTGACCATGATTTAGCCCTTAAGATTTTTTCAACTTGTCTAGTTTATAATTCTCTTAAATTTTAGTTCATCTATAACATTGTATTTTAGTTCATTTTTACAAAACCATAAGATTTATATACCCCTACCAAGTTAAAAATTCAGTATTATTTTGGTTTACTTGCTTATTTTTTGGGAAACCCGATAATAAAAAATGGTTAACAGTCTCTTTAAAATGTTGACGACTAAACTATTTTTAAATCAATCATTCCAAAGTACAGAGAAATTAAATAATTAAAGGAACAACAAACCGTTTTACTATTATGAAAATTTTCATACATTAAAATTAAACTTTCTTTAAGCAAAAGTACTTTATTATAAAAACTTATGATGAAAGTTCTTAATACAATGTTTTTTTGTGAATAAAAATTATGACCACGCGGAACAGAGAGTAGTTCATTTGATCTCGCTGTTTGGACATTTTGACTTATCCTTTTTTATTCATCGTAGGTAATTTTTTCACATATCTTGCTGGAAAAAATGGAAGCAATAATGAAAATTGTTAAAAATTAGCACCATGTAATGAAATATATTTTTTTAATTCGTCATTTTAGCTTGTAACTTACCATATTTGGGGGCATTTTATCAATTGGTGTAAGGAATTCGACTTTTCTTTGGAAAACGTATCTCATAAAATTTTTGTATTTGTATTTATTGAGTTTGGTTCCTGCACAACAAGACTCAAGGTCCTATAATTTACAGTACAGGGATTTGATTGTATGCGAACAGATTTATATCATAACAAAATTTAATAACATTAATTAATTCTATATAAATTTGTACCTGAAACAATTAGAGAAATAATGAAGTATTCTATATAAACTCATAAAACTGTGTTGTTATCGATTTGAAGGATATAATAAAATAAATATTCTAGTTGAAAGAAAGCCAAAGTTTTAATATGCACTCAGAGAAGGAATATGATCACCTCAAACATGTTTCAAGAGTAAAATGTTATTTTTGTATGGTGACCATGTAACATATTTGTCACTAAAATGTTATTTTCTCGTCAAATATAACCTGCTTGCCGAAATCAGATACATGATTTCCGAGAAAATAACATGGTTGCGATAACCATGTTACATGGTCACCACCCAAAAATAACATTTTGCTCTTAAAACATGTTTGAGGTGATCATATTCCTTCTCTGGGTGTAAAACTTACCAATTTTCTATTATATTGTACGCTGAGGGGAAATATAAAAAGTTGTCCAAATTTATTTGGGTTACTCTGAAATTAAATATTTATTTTTTACATTAAATAAAATTATTAAATAGGTTTCCAAAAAAACTAATGAAAAAAATAATAATATGCATAAAAAAACAAATATTCTGGTTAACCCTAGACAGTCATCATTCGTCAAAAGGACGACACGTAATTTCATTTTCGATTTAAAATGCATTTTAGTCTATTGGGAAATGGTAAATTTAAGTTATCTAATTCGAGCGTTTTATGAATTTTTGTTTTATACTAATTAAAACCAAATTGAATAAGAAAATAA
Organism: Haematobia irritans; assembly: GCF_050003625.1. Taxonomy (NCBI): domain Eukaryota; kingdom Metazoa; phylum Arthropoda; class Insecta; order Diptera; family Muscidae; genus Haematobia; species Haematobia irritans. Next base: position 75,674,401 of record NC_134400.1, on the reverse strand, counting down.
ATTCAAGTTTGGTTCACTTTTTCGCTCACGATGAAAATTATAGCGTCTTGAAATGAGCTGTAGTCAGAATGACGAAGGATGACGTTAATGTACAAAAAATAAGGATGACTGTGCAGGGTTAAAAGAAAGTTAAAGAATCCTTACCAATTCACTATTAAACTAATAGCAAACGAGTGCTAAAAATGTTTCCAAATTTCTGAAATTAAATATTTGTTTTTCACATTAAAAATATTACATTGGTTTCCAAAACAAATTGATTAAAGAAATACTAAAATAAGGTATTAAAAACCTTTCGATGATAAAAGGCCATAAAAACGTAAATATTCTAGTTGAAAGGAAGCCAATTTTTAAAAAACTTACCAATTCTCTTTTTTTTAAATTTGTTCGAATCCATCTGGAGTTGCTCTGAAATTAGATATTGCTTTTACAACAAAGAAAAACATTAAACTTGTTTCCAAAAAAAAAAAAAATAAATAAATAATTAACAAATAATAATATAACAAATAACAAATATTCTTTTTAAAAGAAAGCCATATTAAAAATACTTGCCAATTTATGACTAAACTGTACGCTGAAAAATAACAAAAATTTTCCAAATTCATCTGGAATTGAATATTAATTTTTTACATTGAATAATAAAAATTTCAATACACTTTCCGTTTCAACATATTTTCCTAAATATTATTAATAACTTTTTTCTAAACTACCGATATAATATTAATAACTTTCCTTCAAAAGGTTTAATAAATAAACACCAATATATGTCTCAAAAATCCAAAATATCCCATGCCTTTATATTCCCTTGTTGCACACCTGCTTTAAAGATGCAACAGCCCACGCCAACGGAAACTATACAACTGAAGCATGCCAAACAAAACCAAGCAAAGCCAAAAAATTCCTACAACAACAAAAACACATGTGCATTTATTGAAAACAACACCTCATCCAACCAAATAAACCATCCGCGAATAACAAACACACACACACAAACCACTAAATGAACAAAAATAAAAACAACCCCACACTCATGTATACACAACATACCCAGCCCTCGCTACCATTTCGTTTTCGCACGAAAAACTGTTATACTCCATATAAAAAACGTTAGCGCGGAATAAATGCGAAGTCTTTGTTTTGAGATTTTTTAAACGCATATTTATACAACCCTGGATTTTTCGCACGAAAAAATAGGCAGACATATTATTTCGCATAAATAAGTTAGCATCCCTGCCTTTGAGACCATATTTACGGAGATAGGTGAAGATATTCATTTTTCGCAGAAACGAAGTTAGTACTAAGCATAATGCATTACTCTCACTCAAACAAAACTCAATCCGTATTGTCTCTGTCATATTGGTGGTCGTGATATTAAACCGCTCCGTGCGTAACCAGAATATAACAAAGTACAAACATACCTGAGTTTCCAAACACTTTTCACAAAAATCACCTTGTTTCGCGGCGTCGTAGTATGTAAAGACTACATCCTCGCAGCTGGTCGTTTGAGTGATAAAGGCAAACTTTAATGCTATTTAATTCCAACATAAACTATTCCTCAGAAATTATAAATTTATCTAATTACGATAAATTAGAAAATATAGCTGTCTCTTGTGAACAAAAAAAAAAGAAATCAAAACAAGTGCAGCTGATCGTGTCACTCTTTGTGACAACTAAATGGTGTTGCCATACTGCATAAACAGAAGACGTAGGTGGTGTTCATTACTACAATTAATTATTATCATCTAGTCACCCTGTTATTAACGGTAATCGATTTCAAAAAGCCAAATGAGTCTCAATAACCCGCCAAATGAGTCTCAATAACCCGCGGGGGTACTCCACTACGAGGAGATAGATCTCAAATCATACAAAATGAAAATATAATGTTAAAACAACAAGTTAATGAAATGCAGAATACTATTGATATTATACTTCAAGAATTGCATCAATTAAAGGAAGAAAATAATTGTTTAAAGAAACAACTGTTAACTAATAATGAAAACCAATATGAAAGCAATGTTGAAGGTACAACTGAGCCTTTGGAAATGGCAGCAGCCAATCAAACTTCTGTTGATGAAGAAATAAGAAATAATGTAAATCATCAATACATCACAGATGAAGAGGAGCTCGAAAGAGAAACAAACTGGATCTTAAAACGAGGTAAGAAAAACAGATCCAAAGTTAACAAAAAATCTGAAATTCGTGAAACGGACGCACATACCAGCGAAAGAATTCTCGAAGAGGAAGAATACCATGTAGATAATGCTATAATAGATAAACCACCACCAATCAATATTGTTGGCATTCAAAATTATGGAGAAATAATAAATATAATGAAATCGGCTAAAATCCAAAATTATGTCATAACTTCTCTTAATAATAATGTTTGGAAAATTAACGCAGCTGACCCTAACAGTTATAGAAGTTTGTCAGAAAAATTAAACACAATGAAAACTGAATGGTATACGTATGAAAACAAGAATGAAAGACCTAACAAAGTTATTGTACGAGGTCTTCATCACACATGCACAAAGGAAGACATCCTTGACGATCTAAAAAGCAAGGGGTTCCATCCAATAGATGCAGTAAACATAATGAAAAAAGAACGTTCAGAAAATAGTGCTTCGTACAGCTACAGGAAGCTTCCACTTTTCCGTGTAACATTTGATCGAGAAGACAATATGGATGATACCTTCAGAATTTCAAATATTTTGAGTCTGAAAGTAAAAATAAAGGCAGTTCGCACTCAAACTAAACTTATCCCACAGTGTAAACGATGCCAAGGTGACAATCATACAAAACGATACTGTCAAAAAGAACCAAGATGTGTTAAATGTGCGGGTAAGCATGCTACAGAAAACTGCGAAAAGCAAAAAATAATCGTTCCAAAATGCATTAATTGTAATGGCAACCATCCTGCTAGTTATAGAGGATGTGAAGTTGCCATAGAACTGCAAAAGATTCGTGCTAAATCGAGAGCAGTTAAAGAAAAACCTTCGCAACGTAACAATGATGTTGTCCGTGCGGCAAATATGCAAAGGGGCCAATCTTCGCAACACATAGCTGTAGAGTTACCAATCGTACAAAATCCGATCCAGGGATTAAATGATCCACAACCACAAACGTTTTCGAGTGTAATCAGGGCTCAAAAGAACAAATCTTCTGTTACAGATACTACAATAATTCTAAATGAAATTCTTAAAAATATAGAAAAAATTAGCCGCCGCTTGGACTTTCAAGCGGAACTAAATGAAAGGTTGATAGATAAAATAAATGCCATCGGAACAAATTTCCGATACAATAGTTCTTAAACATGTCAACGTTTAGAATAGCAACATGGAACTGTAATGGTTTAACTAGAAGATTAAATGAAATTGAGTGTTTTCTCCAAGAATTTAAAATAGATATATTATTGATATCAGAAAGCCATTTGACTAAAAATTCCATTGTAACTACACAAGGTTACACCTTCTATAATGCGTTACATCCATCAGGAAAACCCCGAGGTGGCGCCTCAGTTATCATAAAGGATAATATCCTTCATCATGAGGAAGAAAAGACTGAAACTTATATGTTTCAAGTGGCCTGTGTTACAGTAAACTTGAAACACAATAAATCCTTTAAAATAGGATCAATTTATTCCCCCCTAAGACACAATATTCAATATAAGCAATACGTGGAACTTTTCAAGACTTTCAATAATCATTTTATCCTGGGAGGAGATTACAATGCAAAAAACAAGCTTTGGGGTTCCAGACTTACTACACCAAAAGGACACCAAGTGCAGAAAGCATGCAGAACACTGAAATGTGAGGTATACTCCAGTAATGAACCCACATATTGGCCGACAAATGAGGACAAAATTCCTGATTTAATCGACTTCTTCGTGATAAAAAATATACATAAAAATTGTATACATGTAGAAAACTCTGCTGGTTTATCTTCGTCGGATCATTCTGCATTAATAATGACTGTCAGTGATAATGTCATACTAAACGAACCCCCAAACTTCTTAACAAACCATCGCACTAATTGGAATTATTTCAATTATAAACTCAAAGATAAGATAGAACTGTACACTCCACTCAAAACCAAATCTCAAATCGATGAAGAACTATCTAGATTTATTGAAGCTATACAAGTATCAGCATGGGAAAGTACTCCCGAAGTCATGGAGACTTATACTAATAACACATATCCGAGAGCAATTCGGGAGTTATTAGCGAAGAAAAGAAAAGCCAGAAATAAATGGCAGAAAGAAGAACACCAGAAAACAAAACCATATTAAACAGACTTATAGCTGAACTTAAGAAACTGACAAATGAATGCAAAAATAAAACTATGAGTTCACACTTAAGTAGATTAACATCCACTAAAGAAACCAACTACAGTTTATGGAAAGCCACAAAACAATTTCATCAATCCTCCCCGAAAATCCCTCCAATCAAAAATTGTGATGGCTCGTGGACCCGTAAACCTGAAGATGTTGTACATTATGAATGCATGCCTTCGATTAAAATATGTTCCATTAGAATGGGCATGCGCAAATGGCTTAAGCTTAAATCCATCGAAGTCAAAGTGCATTTTAATAAAGAAAAAATCACTGAAAATCAGTTTGAATGTTGACATAATTCTAAACAACGAAAGAATCGAAATTGTTGAAAATGCCAAAAACCTCGGTATATGTTTCAATTCGTCACTTACATGGTCCACTCATATTGGAAATATAATTGGATCAGCTTACAACAAACTGCGCGTTCTTTGGAATACACAATATTATACACCACAAAAAACTCGAACCTTGATTGTGAAGTCTTATATAATGCCTACCATACTGTATGGATGCGAGCTTTTTTCAAACACTGACGCAAACAGCAAGCAAAAACTCAATCTTCTATTTAATAACATAACAAGGTATGTCTATGGCTTGAGGAAATATGATCACATATCTACTTTCAAAACTAAAATATATGGTGTATCCTTTGAAACTCTTTTAAAAAGTAAAGCCTTGTGTTGTTTGCACAAGATTATACATCACAATGAACCAGATTACCTATACGAAAGATTGATTTTCTGTAGGTCAAACAGAGGGAAGAAGCTGGTACCTTTTCGACACCAAAGTTTAACATCAGAGTGGCAGTTCTTTATTCACGCTGTGCGTCTCTGGAATGCCCTACCATCAACACTACAAACCATCAGCAACACCTATCAATTCAAAACAAAAATATATAACTACTTTTTAAATACTTAGAATTTTACTGTTACGTTTAATTTGTTTGTAATTATATAAATTGTATTAGTTTTACATATTATATACCTAATTTTGCTGAACCATATAACTTAATCAATATATATTCCTATGCTATAATTATAAGATTTATATCTTGTTGTATAGGAAATTCGCATAAATAAAATAAATAAATAAATAAATAAATGGAAAGTAGCAGAAATTATTGTTATAAAAAAGCCAGGTAAACCTGACCATCACTTAATATCTTACCGTCCGATTTCATTGCTGCCGGTTATGTCAAAAATATTCGAAAAACTACTTCTTACGAGATTGCAGCCCTTGATAAATACCAGGATACCAAGCCACCAATTTGGTTTCAGAAACCAACATTCTACTATCCAACAGGTTCATCGAGTTATAGATGTAGCAGAAAAATCGATGGAAAACAAGCAGGTCTGCTCCGCAGTATTTTTAGATATAAGCCAAGCTTTTGATAAAGTTTGGCATCGAGGTCTCTTAACAAAACTGTACAACGATCTTCCAACAGAACTATACGAAATTTTAGAGTCATACATTACAAATCGACATTTCAGAGTAAAAATAGACGATTCTTACTCTAAACTAAAGGGTGATTTGTTAAGAGCTTGATAACTTTTTTTAAAAAAAAAACGCATAAAATTTGCAAAATCTCATCGGTTCTTTATTTGAAACGTTAGATTGGTCCATGACATTTACTTTTTGAAGATAATTTCATTTAAATGTTGACCGCGGCTGCGTCTTAGGTGGTCCATTCGGAATGTCCAATTTTGGGCAACTTTTTCGAGCATTTCGGCCGGAATAGCCCGAATTTCTTCGGAAATGTTGTCTTCCAAAGCTGGAATAGTTGCTGGCTTATTTCTGTAGACTTTAGACTTGACGTAGCCCACGAAAAAGAGTCTAAAGGCGTCAAATCGCATGATCTTGGTGGCCAACTTACCGGTCCATTTCTTGAGATGAATTGTTCTCCGAAGTTTTCCCTCAAAATGGCCATAGAATCGCGAGCTGTGTGGCATGTAGCGCCATCTTGTTGAAACCACATGTCAACCAAGTTCAGTTCTTCCATTTTTGGCAACAAAAAGTTTGTTAGCATCGAACGATAGCGATCGCCATTCACCGTAACGTTGCGTCCAACAGCATCTTTGAAAAAATACGGTCCAATGATTCCACCAGCGTACAAACCACACCAAACAGTGCATTTTTCGGGATGCATGGGCAGTTCTTGAACGGCTTCTGGTTGCTCTTCACTCCAAATGCGGCAATTTTGCTTATTTACGTAGCCATTCAACCAGAAATGAGCCTCATCGCTGAACAAAATTTGTCGATAAACACATTTCGAACCGAACACTGATTTTGGTAATAAAATTCAATGATTTGCAAGCGTTGCTCGTTAGTAAGTCTATTCATGATGAAATGTCAAAGCATACTGAGCATCTTTCTCTTTGACACCATGTCTGAAATCCCACGTGATCTGTCAAATACTAATGCATGAAAATCCTAACCTCAAAAGAATCACCCTTTACAACCAATTCAGGCTGGAGTGCCGCAGGGAAGTGTCCTGGGACCAATACTGTACCTTCTCTACACCAGAGATATTCCAAATAACCTGGATGCAACTATCGCTACGTTTGCTGACGATACTGCAGTGCTTGCTACTGCACATACTGAAATTGAAGCCACGTCAAATCTTAGTAATGCTCTATCCAACATTCAAAGCTGGATTGATAAATGGAGGATGAACGTAAATGAAAGCAAGTCCATTCATATGACATTCACGAATAAACTGATTTCACATACGCCATTGTATTTAAACGGTAATTTGATACCATTTGCAAATACAGCAAAATATTTGGGCATGACCCTTGACGCTAAAATAAGATGGAAAGACCATGTTAAGAAAAAAACACGGAGATCAAACTTAAATTTCGCCAACTTTACTGGTTGTTTGTGGACGATAGAATATCAGTTAACAATAAAATTCTTGTATATAATCAAATTATCAAACCAATATGGTGCTATGGCATACAGTTGTGGGGCTGTGCTGCAAAAAGAGATGTCGATACAATCCAGAAAACACAAAACGCTATTCTTCGTACCATCGTCAAAGCGCCATGGTTCCAGCGTTGCCAATTTAGCTTTTTTCCCGCTAGATTTGGCTTTTTTTGAAGACGTTTAGCGGGAAAAAGATGCATTTAGCTTTTAGCTTTTTTTCTGGCTTTTTTTCATGACCCTTTTAGCTATTTTTGGCTTTTTTATTTTCGACATGTTCCTATTGAAATATGGATAAAACTTCGTTTTTATCTAAGCCTTGCTGCCCGAATAAGGTTTTTCACATGTTTCAAATCTCAATTGAAACATTAATATTTATTCCAGCCATTATGCGGGCATTTTTGCAGCAAATACACCTTGTGGTAAAGTTCTTGCCTCGTATTCATAAAAGTTATCGTAAACTTTAAATCTACTATTACCATGCAAATTCCTTATATAAACTGTCAGTAAATTATTAGGAATATTAGCATTTGACTCGTTTATCCTTTTTATGTTATTTTAATATTCTAAAGTTATTATGATATTACTAAATTAAAATAGTAGATGTGAATTGCTTTGTACACTGAAAAAATATTGTCGTGAGGCCAAAGATGGTTATATAGCATTTGTGAATTTCTCTTATATAAACTGTTTTCCTTGTCCAAAAGCCGATAAAGTCGTTTTGTCCTTATAGTTAAGTGATTCAACTTAAAAATGGGTATCTTTTCATGAAAGAAGGCTAGGGTCAATTCTAAAAAATTCTTTAAATTAATAGTCTTTAAATTTGTGGAGTTTTTGTATCTTGACCACAAACCAAAATAACGTTAAAAAATTGAAGAGGTTTTTAAACATTTTATTTTAAAAACGTATACATAAAATAATTTCTACTTAAAGTCGAGTCTGAATTTGAAAATTTAAGTTTTCGTTAGCACGTTTTTAAAGCACTGTGATAGCTCATGAAGAAAAAGCTGAGAAAACGAATAAATTCAAATTTGACTCGGAATCAATACAAAAATCATTAGTGTACAAAATCTTTGGAACCGAACATAGAAATAATTAAGGAAATAAAGTTTTGAATGTGGTATTATTTTTTTTAACACCAAAAAATGCAATAAAAAATTCGTAGTGATAGGATCAAAACAAATCTGCTATTTATTAATGGGATGGATTTTCATTTACGAAAATTGGACAACAATATGTTTGGGAAATTTTCGAATAAAAGTTATTCATTATAAACTTGCAAGACAGTTAGAATGGGTTTTATTCTCTTGGGTAAAATTAAGAGAAGTGTACACGTTCACGAATTTATCATTAATTCAGTTAAAACAAAATATATAGATATTTGCTAATGCATGATTAACCAGCTGACAATTGCAAGTTCACTGGGAAAAATGATTTTACAAGGAAATATAAACGAAGGACTTCCAGTAAAAATTTGTGATAGTAAAAATGTATCGAGTACGCCAACAGAGCTAATATGATTTAGACTTTCTTACAGTCTCACAGAAATGGAATTAAATTGAATACAATTAAAATAATATGCATTTTAAGTGAAATAAAGCCTTTAAGTTTGTTAACAAAAAAATTTTTGATACAAAAAAATTTAGCTTTTTTTCTAGCTATTTTTTTTTAAATTTTTTAGCTTTTTTTGGCTAGTTTTTTGGACAAATCTAGCGGTTTTTGGTTAAACAATTCTGGCAACGCTGCATGGTACATCCGCAATAGTGACTTGCATCGAGTTAGGAGTGAGAACAATTTCTGAAGAAATTTCACTCCATGCTCGAAAACATAAAAATAAACTTCAAAATCACCCAAACAACGAGTTAAATAATATATATCAAAACTACTCCTCCACTAGGAGGCTCCACAGGATTGTCCCCCTGGATCTGGTCAACTAACCCCAGAAAAGTAATCAGCTAGAGTATAGATATTGAACTATTTCTCATCAAATTTCTACACTAGAGTAAATATTCTAGTATTGTAATTGTAACTAATGTAAAATTACTAGATGAGTAGTAACTCAGTTGTAATATAAATAAAGAGATTAAAAAAAAACTCAAGTAACATCATCTTTACATTAGTCACATTCCACTATGCCGATAAAGATCTCTGTACTATGCATTAGTTCATCGCATCTGCTGACAATTTACTCTAAGAATAATATTCGTAAACATGAAATGTTATCTACCATTTTTGACGAAAATGTCTATAAATTTAATTACATGTGAACTAAAAATATTTCATTGGGTAATTTTCTACCAACAATTATTAACTATAGGAATTGTCAGTAAGAAGTTGCTATCCACTTTCAAGTTCATTTTTCGTAAAAAAATATTTTCTCATACAAAAAAAATCTTATTGTAAATTGCACTTATTATTCAGAAAGTACTTTACATTTCACAAATAGTTTTATAACATGACGAACGAATTTTTAACTACCACTTAAGAATTTTTTAAGGAAATTTCCATTGTATTTTGTAGGCCATGAACTAAACGATTGCTACTTAGAATTTGTAAAATTTCCTTCCGAGTAGTTAATTTTCGTTGGAGATACGAAAAATGAACTAAAATTCTGGAAAATTCTTGTAATAAATTATTGTAAGAATCTTCTTAAATTTACGAGACACTTTTTTTCTGTGTATAAATTCATATTCTGAAGATTGTTGTTATCTACCCATATTTTTATGTGGTGTCTATATAGTCTTGTGTCGTATTTGAATTTGTTGGCCTGAAATTAAAATGTAGAGTTCTTTACAACCCTAAAATGTAGAGATTTGTCGTCGAGTCGTATCAAAAACTAAGATTAGAGTTTTTTTTGGACATATAAACACATATGGCAAAATAGAATACTTATATCGGTCTACTACACCTTAAAATTACAATTGGAATACTGTTAAAATGAGATTTAGGTACACCACCTGGAGTCGATTCCGGAGTCGGAGTCGAGGCTAATAAGAAATGCTGGAGTCGGAGCCGGAGTCGAGCAAAATTGACTCGACTCCACAGCCCTGGTTGCCAGATTGTATTTTGATAAAGTGACGCTTCTTCGATTCACAATGGCAATTTATTGTGACTAATTTATCGAAAAACATGATATGAAAAGTGGTACAGTCATAAATAATAGCAGCAGTGAATATTTATTACTAATTGTAGCATTTCATTCATTAAAAATGGAAGATTTCACTTCTTTTCTGTAATTGTTTTTAAACAGCTGATGACAGTGTTGCATTTTTTTGAGATGTTCTAGGTAAACGAGTACTCTGTTTTCTTTTAGTCTTTCACGGCTTAGGGTATCCAGTGCTAAACGAAAACAGCCCTAATATTAATATTAAAAAGTTTTTGGTTTTGGTATTACACACCTTAAGTTTATAGCGATTTTCCTATTTCCTCGCGGGTGTACGAATACGGATTTTGCATACTGTATAAATACGGGACTCAATCAGCCTAAGCCGTGTCATAGGACGGTAGAACAGGGCCTTCAAGTCACTTGCCGGCAGCACTTGGGGTGCGGACTTGAGGTCCGAACCGGATTCATGATGACGATGAGAAGCAACAAGGTTAATCATGTTCTCGGAGTCCGACCACCGTCCATAGCACCGGAGGAAAGAGACCTCCCACGGCAGACTAGTTTTGGCCCAACTAAGATCAGGCAAGTGCAGTCGCCTCAATTCCTATCAGCGATTGATAGCAGCGTAGCTGACTTGTGTCTGCACCAACGCCTACATTACTCGCGACATCTCATCGCTTACGCAGTTAAAACAGCCGGACCACCAGATCACTCTGCACACATCCGAACTTAGTCGCAGAGTTCCTTAATCTAGAGACAAGTTGAAGTACCAAAGCGCATAACCAGGCTTGGCCTGTCACAAACTGTGACTTTTGCGACATACATTTGCGACGGTATAATACGTATGTCGCAAAAGTCATAAACCTACTGTAAAAACCCTAATTTTGAATAGAAGAAATCCTGAATATTTTTTAATGTAGTTTGACAGCATTCGCTGTGAGTTTCTGCAGAAATTTGTGAAAGTTTTCCCGCGGTCAAGCCTATTTTCTTAGGTGGTATCGAAATTCCCGTTGGTGAGTGTGCAAAATACCTTGGGGTTATATTGGACAGGAGACTGAACTTAAAGCTAAGAAAGGACGAGAAAATCCACGGTTACCCTGTACTCGTGCAAAAGCCAATAGGGAAAATGTGGGGACTGAAACCGAAAATTGAAACTTCTTCGTACATACAATCGTCTTGCATATCATCGAATTCGCTTCCTAGCTGACGCGACTAAAGTATTTTGAGTTTGCGACTTTTGTTACTTTTTCTACATTTACGACGTGTATGTGACGACAGTCGCAAATCTAAAAAAAGTTTGATACAAACCATCTCTGCGCATAACATAAAAATGGACGAAATCACAATACACTGTTAGAACAACAACAAATGCATTCAAAATATCACTGAAAACTACAGGCCCTAGAGGAAAGTCGCGGTGGTTAACTAATATGAGGAAATCCTGTACAAGATGAATCTGAGAGGATATAAATGAGGACTGGGAAGAGCTCAGCATGTTCATTGTATCGAATCTAGAATAAGGTGAGCTTCAAGTTGTTTTGTGCCGTTTAAATCTCCCGGGCCTGATGGAATTACTCCGGAATTGCTGCAATGACTGACAGAAATATCTATTATATATCGACTATGTTAGCCAATTACAGTTGCCACAATAATGCCAAAATAGCTAATATTTTTAAATGTTTTCGCCCGTCTGTTGAAAACACCCTCCTTTCCGAACGAAACAAGATGTTGGTTTGGAAAATTGCACAAGTTGTTGTTATTGATGTAGGTCGAATGACATTGAAAACGAGCCATTTTAAACCACTTTTTGGTATTCCTATAGCTACGCTCACAATGAATACCTTCTTAAATTGTATTACTTGTTTAAAATAGTAAATTTTAATTCGAAAATTACATAAATTTCATTATTCTTAATATCATTCCTTCTTATGACTCTGGAGAGGCTGATAGATATTTATCTTAGAACTAGCATCGATTCAAGATTGCTCTTGAAAAGACAACATGTTTAATCGAAGGGCAGGTCCGCACTGTATGAACTAGTCTGCTTTTTTTGAAAGCTCACTATCTGTCCATGAATACACAATTGTGGCTTTTCTAGACATCGAAGGGACATTCAATAACATCCATTCGTAATCTAATCTGACCAGAAGTTTTTAGATCTGGTACCATATCTGATAAGATATGATAGTAATATCTAGACAGATCCGAAAAATGGTAATATATGATCAGATCTAATTTGAAAGGAAATAGATCTGGGCAGAACTCAAATTTTGGCCCACATCTAATAATATCTAATTTGATACAATAAGATATTGTTGTATAATATAATTATATATAGTTGTATCTAAACTTTTCAATAGTTAGCCGCTGGTCTTAAATAATAAAAATAATCATATTAGGGTTCTATAATAAAAAAAAAATATATTTAATATGCCATATTAACGGTGAGATCAAACATACATAATAAATGGTATGAACAACAAACAAATAGGATCTAAAAAGCAAACAATATATTCAAAATGTCCCATTCTCTGCGGCTCCCACTTCCTGCTTTTGGGCATTCTGAACAAAAATCCAAAAAAAGTCTACTGCTGCCTACACAGAAAAAAATATCACCAAAATATTTCCAATTAAAAAGTTAATTGAAGTTGAAAATTTTTTCAATTAATAAATTAATTGATACAATTAACTTTTTAATCATGATAGAAAATTAAGTTAATTAAGTCAATGATTGAACATTTTAAATTTTTAATTAAAAAATTAATTGATACAATTAACTTTGTAATCAAATTCGGAAGACTAATTCAGTTAAAAAAAGTGCTGATTTTTTTAAAATTTTTAATGAAAAATGTATTTCAACCAATCATTTGTTAATCCAAATAAAAACTCTAAGCCAATCTAACTAAGTAATTAAAAATAGTTACCTTTTTTAATTAATAAATTAATTGCGTTTTGCAATCAACATCAATTAAATTTTTAATTGAATCAATTAAAAAATTAATTGAATTTTGCTGAAAAAAATCAATTAATTTTTTAATCAAGAATTTTTTCTATGCCCAATTAAAACTGTGATTGATACTATCATTTTCGTGATTGAAGACATTTCAATTAAAAAATTAATTGGATCAATTAATTTGGTGATTGAATCAGAAAAAAAATTTTTTGTGTGTACAATCAAGCCAACAACGGGGTCTAATAACATATGTTCTTGATTTTGGTTGAATAAAAAATTGATAAAAAAATATCACAGTTACTTTCCACTCCAAATTCCATCCAGCCAGGCTGTAATACTATTGAGGGGAATACTATTGAGTGTTCGCAAAGCAATCCTTAGAAAGAGTTGGAGTTATGGGCCCACAACTGTTTTGCTATAGCACCACGTCGACCCCGTGAGGGTTCCGTGAGGTTTATAGCGAAAAAAATTCAAGAAAAGTTTCTATGAAAAAGCGGGAAAATCTTTTTTACATACTGCGCCATCTCTGATGTATAGCATGTACTACAAACCAATATATTAACCCAGCAAAAAAATTTGGAAGTTCTTCCAAAGGCACAACTTTTAAAGCACTTCCAGAAGATGCGCTTCCATCGATGTTCTTTATTTTAACTACCCAGGAAGTTCTTTTAATTCAATTTTTTATAACTTGATTTGTTCATACTTTTAATGGGTAATTTTATCTTTTTTTTGTTTCAAATAGGTTAAAAACAGAGTAGGAATTCATAAAATGGTACAAATCATTTAAATTTTGTCGAAAAAAATGATAAATTCAATCTAAAAAAATTGTGTATTTTTGAAAATATTTGAGGTCAAACTTTTCCAACAAGCGTTAGAATCCATTAAAAATTATAAAAAATTATAAAAATTATTTATTTGACAAAATATAACAGAATTTTTTAATTTACATCCAAAACATTGAATTCGGATTACACCTAAAGAAGTGATGCAAATTCAGTGCAACGGCTGTTGAAATGGAGGACTTCCGTCCTATGACAAGCCCATGTTAAATTCATCGCTTCTGCGTCAATTATGCACCACTTCCGGATCCAAAAAGAACATTTTCATTACTTTTTTGGCGACGCTTTTTTTGCTGGGAAGTTAATGGCGCTGTGTGGTGGAAAGTGCACAAAACAATATTAGTTGCTGAAACAGTCACAGAGAACGATGGATATTCCGTTTATCGCCGGTGTTGAAAAGAAGATAATGGTCGGACTATCAAAGTTAAAGTTCAAAATCAAGAGATTGAGATCCAAATGGGCAGATACGTCAGTACGAATGAAGCACTGTGGCAGAAAATATCATTCAACCGTCGAACTGAACGGACGTGTTTTTTTAATAGCGGATTATCTTATCGTAATAAGTACTTATTACGAATTTCAAGTGTGGTGGGAAGTTAAGCCACCATGCAGCGAAATTCAAAGTCATCCACTGGGTTGCTAACTTCAGGTCTCAGTGGACGGGTATCGACTGAAGTTATAAATTTGGGCAATGACCAAGAGTTAGGCCCAATTACTCGACCTGCAGACGGGTCGACGGGTTGCTATAATTTGACAAGTCGAACCTTCCCTAAGGTAACGACATCAAAAGGAGGTAATCCATCAAAAAATAGATTTAAACCGTAGAACGTAGAAATACCTTGTTTATCCAAAAGAAATTAGGATCAGTCGACCCAAGCACGTTGTCGACTAAGCAAAGCAATTCCTTAAAATGGGCGCAAGGAATTCTTGAAGCTGGAAAGATCACCGGATGAACTGCCATCTTCCAAAAGAAAAAAAAACGGTCTTGTGGTGGCGATTGTTAATAGGGGAACAGTGGACAGTATTGTTCCAAAGCACAAGTGGGGGCTGAGGCTGGTTGGTATCAAGGACGATTTAAACTAGTCGCAGATCAGGCTCTCACTGATCTGCGGGAGTGCAGCTCAAGGAACATACTTGCATTCATCAGGGCCTCTGGTTGGTTATTCTGAGATTTCTTTCACAGAGAACGAGCAGGTGGAAGTTTCTGGGACAAAGCGGACCGCATCGGAAGAAGAAAGATTGACAAATCATATCGAGGGATCACAATGGACATATACTGGTCTAAGTGGGCATCAATTCAAGAAAATTGATGTCACCCTCTACACCCTAACCTAACCTAACCTAGTCGCGTTTGATAACCAGAGGTCTATAGAATGTGTTAAAGCTGCTTTGATACTAATTGGTGAAGTTTGGGAAAGAGCTGCTCTACAGTTAGTCGAGAAGTAAGACATACCGACTAGACCAAGAGCACATGCGTGGATACCTGCAATCCCTCCTGACCCTGAATCTATTTTAAATAGACTGAATTAATGCAATCCGGATTTTCCAACAGCTGATTGGAAGGTTGGCCGTTTGGATGAAGTGGATGGACCAAGACGGCATGCAATGTTTATATTGAATATTCAGTCTTTGCCACATCTAGCAAAGTCCCAGGGCCGTGTATGTTATGGCTTTCATTATATCCAAATGAAGGTATATAAAAACGATCAGCTAAAGGATTCAGAAATAGACAAGCCTCTGTCTGAATCAGAAATAAGTAGATCTTCTTGCGAAGTCGAGGGAGATACCAAAGATGCAGACATGGATAGAAACCGTATGCGAGAGGAGGTTTCTACTGCCTCAAAACTCACTAAAGTTGAACCTATGGTTATTGCGAGAGTCACCGAGATCTCTGAAGAGGACATTCTTGATGACTCGATTGAAACGGCTTATGTTGTTGGAAATCTCGATGGTCCTACGGATCCTCCAGATATATCTTCACCATTGTAAGGCTGCATGTGCTGCCTAAAAAGTTCTCCTAATGAAAGGAGACATAGATATAGTTCTTATTCAAGAACCATATGTTTATAGAAACAAAATGTGTGAATTAAGTACTCTGGGGTTCAAACTATTGCAGTATACTGGTAATGATGTAAATCGAGCCTGTATAATTGCTAAAAATGAGCTTAAATTATATCTCCTTCCTTCAATGTGCAATGCAGACTCTGTCGTTGCCAGTTTAGAAATAGCCAAATGCAAATATTGGGTATCTTCGGTCTACATAGGACATAACACCTTAGTTGAAACAAAGACAAAACTCATTATGGGATGCGATGCAAAAGCACAGCATAGTATATGGGGAAGTGCTGACATTAATACAATAGGAGAGTCACTCCTAGAGTTTATTTTGCGTACTAATTTGGTAGTTTGCAGTAAGGGAGATGTCCTAACCTTTGTCACTAAAAACAGGCAAGAGGTGTTGGAGTGGCAGGTTTTAAGTGAACATAGCTTCTCAGATTACCGCTACATCAGTTTCAAATTTGATGTTCATACCACCAAGACCATATTTCCGCCAAATGTTAGGAAAGCTGATTGGAATAGGTATAGGGAATCGTTCAATATGATGATACCGGAAATACCAGAGACAAATATGAGCACTGTTCATGATATCGAACACGCAGTGGAGCGGATTACTAAGGCCTTCAACATCTCACTGAGGGAAGCCAAGGGGGAATTGGGACGCTTACAAGAAGAATCTGAGAGGATACAAGCGAGAACTGAGAAAGGCTCAGCATAACTCTTGGAATGATTACTGCAGCAGTATTGAGAATATGTCCGAGGTTTCCAGACTACGGAAGGTACTAGCATCCACTAACTCCGCTCCAGGTTTCATTAAAACATCGGAGGGCAATTGGACAACGCCCAGTGAGGAGACGCTGGAGGTACTATTGGACACACATTTTCCTGGGAATCAGACCATGTTCAGGCGGTGCCACATTGGCTCAGCGGTCATTTCCTATTGAGGAAATTGTATCGGAATCTAAAATAAAATGGGCGTTAAATAGCTTAGGACAGAATTATCCCCTGGTTGTCGGCGATATATACATGATGTATCAACTTAACATATATTCCAGGAAAGTGAAGGGAAACAAAAGTCGTTTTCATACCGAAAGCAGGAAAAGCCTCTCGAGTGCGAAGGATTTCCGACCAATCAGCTGATCCTCATTCCGACTTAAGACTCTGGAGAGGATGATAGATATTTATCTTAGAACTATCGTCGATTCAAGTTTGCTCTCGAAACGACAGCATGCGTACTCGAAGGGTAGGTCTACTGAGACCGCATAACATGAACTAGTCAGCTTTATTGAAAGCTCACTATCTGTCAATGAATACACACGGCAGTAGTTGGACCTATAATGCTATATGGTGTTGTAGTCTGGTGGCCGGCACTTCAGCAGCCGACAAGTTTAGACAAAGTTCAGCGTATGGCTTGCTTGTGTATCTCAGGCGCATTCAGTACGGCAGGAACAAATTCTCTTAATGTCATGCTGCATCTATTGCTTTTGACAGTTTGTCCAAACATTCAGCTGCAACAACGGCTGTGCGGTTGCGCGAGCTATCCTTGTGGTCGGAAAGAAGTTACGGTCGCAGTTCGGTCCTCAAAATAATGGCAGATGTACCTAATGTAGTGGATTACACTTTGGCGAGACCACTTTTCGACAAAAGTTTGAAACTCTAATTCCCAACAGTGAGGCGTAGTGCACACAGGCCCCGGGGGATATATATCGTTTATCCCCCGGGGCCTGTGTGCACTACAGTCAGCAAAAAAAGTTGTACACCTATCATTTGAAGTAAATTGTGTAACTACATGAAAAAGATGTACTAAATATATGTATGTGTTATACCTTAAATTAAAGCTTGAGATCTGGGCAGCAATATAGAAGGAACTCTAAAAAAACTATAGAAAAAATAAATAAAAATTATTGGCTTAAACACTAAATATTAAACATTTTTAATATTTTGTATGGTAGCCCTTAATGTTTTCTACTGCTTGGAGTCTATTTGTCATTGAGTGGGTTAGGGTTTTCAAATTTACGGGATTTGAGCTCCATATATCCATAAGGACGTTTTTGAGAGTTTCTTTGCTAAAAATTTTAAAGTTCTTCAGCTTCGTCTTCATACATATCCATAGAGGTTCAATTAGATTAATGTCCGGGCTCTGCGGAGGGTGAGGTAATACTTCTTTGGTGGTGTATAGCTAGGATTCCTTAACAATATGGGACGAATGCTTGGGGTCATTATCTTGGAAAAACACAAATCCGTCTTACCCATTTTTTGGGCAGATTCCGCCAATGTATTCTTCAGAATATGTAAATTATGTATTTTGTTTATATTTCCTTCATGAAATAAGAGATTTCCAACGTCATTTGCATGCCGTCACATTCCCACCTACGTGGTTACCAGTATGCGTAATATTTCGTTATTGTAGCCCGGATTTCAAGCTTTAATTTAAGGTATAATACATATATATTTAGTTCATATTTTTCATGTAGTTTCACAATTTACTTCAAATTGATAGGTGTGCAAGTTTTTTTGCTGACTGTAGATTTCTACACTGGTGGCTCCAAATTGAATGGACAAGTGGGTTTCGAAGTATATTCTAAAGATCTGGAACTACGAATAGCGAAAAGATTACCTAATCACTGTAGTGTTTTTCAGGCTGAAATATTAGCAATAAGAGAAGTGGTGAATTGGCTGAAAAGTAATGTTCCAGGCAATGTTGGCATTAATATATACTTAGACAGTCAACCTGCAATAAAATCCTTGCACTCTGTGTTCCTCAACTCGAAAACGGCCATCGACTGCCCCAAATCTCTCAATGAGATGGCTGAGCAGCACAATATTAACCTAATATGGGTGCCTGGCCATAGGAACACACCGGGGAACTGCGAAGCGGATGAGTTAGCAAGGCTAGAGACTACCTTTCATATTCCAGGGGAACTAGAATCTTTGCCTCTAGCTAACTGCAGGCTCATACTGCGTGAGAATGCTGTTATGATGGCAAATGTTCGATGGGAGAATTGCAAGGGTTGTAACGACACCAAGCAAATATGGCCCCATTTAAACTTGAACCGCACACTAGATATGCTAGTGTTCTCAAGACGTCAGATATCACTCCGGATATCTGCTATAACGGGTCGCTGCCTGATAGGCGAATTAGCAAAAACTATTGGTGCGACTACTGTATGAGCAGTCATGATGCGTACGAAAAGGAATCAATTAAACACCTCTAGTGTGATTGTCCTGCATTTTGTGAATCTTAGGTGCATATAGCTTTAGATTATTGGCGGACCTGGAAAACTTCAACTTAAGCAGTCTGTTAATGTTTTTGGAACAATCTGGTTGGTTCAACAAAAGAAAGTAATAGAGAAGGTTCAGTGGTTAAAAAAGGTGCTCATATGGAATAGGCACTTTTAGTTGAATGCGGTGTCACAATGGACTGAATAGTCTAAGTGAGCCTGAAACTTAATCGGGCTGACACTTTAACCTAACCTAATCTTCGTGAACTTGTTTTTTCGAAATTTGTTACTCATGCATACTTAAGAAGAAATGATTTTCGTTACTCAAGCTCACGCACTTTTGTTTTGTTCATCACGCACACTCACGCCTTGACATCAGCGTTACACGCGTGTGTAGTCCCGAAAATTTTCGTGAGTCTCGACAATTTCGAGTCACGCGCACACCTCTAGGTTAAGTGGCAGCCCGATATATCAGGCTCACTTAGACTGTTCAGTCCATTGTGATACCACATTGGTGAACTTCTCTCTTACTACTGAGTGCTGCCCGATTAAGTTATTTATTTCATTTTTTTCATTTTTTATTTCATCTACCGAGTATAACTCTTACAGATTACTTAATTAAATAATGCGATACACTTGGGTTATATTTATATTATATAAATACAATGTATATACTTATTACTAAATGGGTATTCAATTAATTCAAATTTTCATTATTTAGTAATTGTCTTATAGAAATTTTAAACAAATGTCTACTTTGAGTAATATCAGTGGAATTTGCAACTGTGTTAAATAATGTTAAGGATCTATTAAATGGTCCATTCCTTCCATAGTTTCTCCTGTGAAATGGGATACTAAATAAATAGTTTTCTCTAAACAACCGAGAGGGACATAAAATGATAATAAGGCCATGAATTCTGGAGAATCAATTCTTGAATCCATGATATCTTCTATAAAAATAATGCTCTGAAGTTTGCATCGATCTGATAACTTTTGAATTCGCAGTAATTGACAGCGGGTTTCATAAGAAGGCATGTCGGTAAAATTGAAATATTTCTTCAATGCGTATTTTGTAAAGCGTTTTTGAATCTTTTCAACTCGATTGATGCCATCTTGATAATAAGGACTCCAAATGAAATAGGCATATTCGATAGACCTAACAAGAGTTTCTTATAGCAATTTAAGGGTATTGTAAATTTTTGTGTTTCTTTTTAAAAATCCGAATTGTGAGTTTGATTTAGAAACAATGTAATCAATATGATTTTTAAAAGTAAAAGCATGATCAAAGATCACACCCTAGTCTTTTACAACGTTGACCCGTGTGAAGGACTGATCAACTGAATACATGTAATCATACAAAATGGGATAGTATTTGTGCCCTCGTAATGATGTACACGCAATGAATTTCACCGTTCAATCAAAAACGGCTGGCGAGTCTGTAACATACAAATCCGTTGATACCGTAAGAAATACCGATGATGTAGTTATCCAACAGAGTTTCTGAACTCTATGGAGTTACAAGGATTTCCACCACATACCTTGCGATTGACGATTAAATCATCATAATTCTGTGAGGTGCTATTATATTGCAAAGTTTATAATAATTTTGGTTATTCGAAATAACACACAATATTTTTCAGATTGGCGATGGACCGCGCAGATGCCCTCGATATTGGGCTGATGACGAAATCCAGTATGATCATATTGTTGTAAAATACATGCAAAGTGAAAGTTGTCCATATTATACACGTAGAGAGTTCAGCGTAACGAATTGCAAAATAAATGATACAATAAAAGTCACGCAGCTGCAATATAACGGTTGGCCAACAGTGGAAGGAGAAGTACCAGAAGTGTGCCGTGGAATAATAGAATTGGTAGATCAAGCATTGAACTGCCACAACAAGGAAAGAAATGTTGGATGCAAATCTCCATTAACTGTCCACTGCAGGTAAGAAATATATATATATATATATATAACTGACTTAGTGATTAAAAAATTGATTGTTTGAAATAAATTTTTAATAAAAAGTTTTCCATCACGTTTTTAACTGACAGCCTACCGAGTTTGATTAAAAAGTTCATTTTATCACTTAAATTTTTAATTAAAATTTAAAAATTTTCAATCATTGACTTCTTTCCTTAACCCTAGACAATCATCCTTCGTCGAAATGACGACACTTATTTTTATTTTCGTTCTAAAGTGTATTTTAGTCGATTGGGAAATGACAAACTTAGGTTATTCTGATTCAAAAATTTTATGAATTTATGTTTAATATTAATTAAAATGGAACTGAATAAAAAATTAAACTAAATTTTGGTTCTCATTTTTGCTCATGATACAATTTAAGGCGTTTTGAAATAGGCCGTAATCAAAATGACGAAGGATGACGTTAGTGTACAAAAAATAAGGATAAATTTCCAGGGTTAAAAAGTTACTTGCATCAATTAATTTATTAATTGAATAAAAAAATCAACTTCAAACAACTTTTTAATTGGAAATATTTTGGTGATATTCTGTGTACGGAAATCTTACTAGTGAATTTTTCTCCTTCCAGAGATCGCATAGCAAGCAGTCTATTTTTCAGCTCCCCATCCTTTAGATAGTGAATAGTGACAGACAAATACGACATTTTTAAGTAATTGTCCGTCCACAGGTCTGTCGTGACACCGTATCCATTTTGTTTCATTGTATTCAGCTCCAGCTTAATCTCATTAAAATATTTTCATAAAGCTTACCTTACAAAGAATCTAATATGACATTTTCACCACATTGTGCACCAACAGAAATTATAAATGAGGAATTTTTTTTAGTCCAGAATCCTCGATCAT
Source organism: Haematobia irritans (assembly GCF_050003625.1). Lineage (NCBI taxonomy): Eukaryota > Metazoa > Arthropoda > Insecta > Diptera > Muscidae > Haematobia > Haematobia irritans. The sequence continues at coordinate 75,652,146 of NC_134400.1, read as the reverse complement.
TTTAAAAGATCGACAGTTTTCAACTGTCCGCTACGTCATGACAAACACACATTTATTTTTTATTTGCTCATCTACCTCTACTGCCGGTTCGTAATTGTTTTTCGATAGGGAAAGTATACAGCATTTATGTTTAAGAAAATTAGATGTACTTTTTTTATTTAATTTAAAGATATTATTGCACTTTTTGCACGTCACTACACTTTCTATTTCTCATCTAGAATTCCATCGTATAAATCCCACACTTTACGTTTTCCGGGGTTGTGAAATGTTTTATATTCCCCACTACAAATCTTATTATACCCTAAACCACATAGTGGTCAGGGTATAATAAGTTTGATCGGCCAAAAAATGTGCCTACCAGAAATATTGATTTTAGACCCCATAAAATATATACCGATCGACTCAGAATCACCTCCTGAGTCGATCTAGCGCTTGGTGTCCGTCCGTCTGTCCATGTATTTGTTGTTCACAGGATTCCGGTCGCAATTATTAACCGATTTTGATGAAACTTGGTACAGCGAGTTTTTTGGGCACAAGGACGAACGCTATTGAATTTGGAAGAAATCGAATCAAATTTAGATATAGCTCCCATATATATGTATCGCCCGATTTCGACAAATGGGGTCACGTTGCGCTTTTTTTCAAACGGATCGTCACCAAATTTGGCAAAAGGTAATCTTTTCCATCGCCCTTCAAGTCTGCAAAATTTCATCCAAATCGGTTCAGATTTAGATATAGCTCTCATATATATGTATCGCCCGATTTTCCCAAATTTGGCCACAAAACCTTTATTTATCAACCGATCTTACTCAAAGTTGGCTAAATATAATCTTCTTTAGCTGATAGCCTAAGTAGCTAATGCTAGATTTTTTTTTCTCTATTATTCTTATATTTACTATAAGTTTAATAAATAAATAAATAAATAATCTTCTATAGCACTAACTATATGTGCAAAAAATCATCAAAATCGGTTCAGATTTAGCTATAGCTCCCATATATATGAACCGCCTGATTTTTCTAAATGTGGCCATAAAACCCTTATTTATTAACCGATCTTACTAAAAGTTAGCTAGATCCAGTCCTCTATAGTACTAACTATATGTGCAAAATTTCATCGAAATCGGTTCAGATTTAGATATAGCTCCCATATATCTGTATAGCCCGATTTTCCCAAATTTGGCCATAGAACCCTTATTTATTAACCGATCTTACTAAAAGTTGGCTAGATCCAGTCCTCTATAGTACTAACTGTATGTGCAAAATTTCATCCAAATCGGTTCAGATGTAGATATAGCTCCCATATAGGTTAGGTTAGGTTTGGTGGCAGCCCGGTGTATCAGGCTCACTTAGACTATTCAGTCCATTGTGATACCACATTGGTGAACTTCTCTCTAATCATTGAGTGCTGCCCGATTCCATGTTAAGCTCAATGACAAGGGACCTCCTTTTTATAGCCGAGTCCGAACGGCGTTCCACATTGCAGTGAAACCACTTAGAGAAGCTTTGAAATCCTCAGAAATGTCACCAGCATTACTGAGGTGGGATAATCCACCGCTGAAAAACTTTTTGGTGTTCGGTCGAAGCAGGAATCGAACCCACGACCTTGTGTATGCAAGCGGGCATGCTAACCATTGCACCACGGTGGCTCCCATATATGTATCACCCGATTTTGAAAAATTCGCCCCTAATAACCTTATGTTGGACCATAATGGCCTCATTTCTTAACTGATCTTACTCAAATCTTGCACAAGGTAACCTTTTGTGGTATTAAACAAACCCGCAAAATATTATGCAAATTGGTTCAGATTTAGATATAGCTTCCATATATATGCATCGCTCGATTTTCCCAAATTTGGCCATAGTACTCTTATTTATTAACCAATGTTACTCAAATTTCAAATTTTGATGTACTAGCCGATCGTACTTATACGTACTTGTAGCTCTTACATAAGAATATTGCTCGATTTTTACAAATTTGTATTTATTACCCACACTAATTTAACGATTTTCTCTTTTTTAATAATGGGCTCAATATTAGTGGCATACTAACTCCGTAGGCGCAATATCAACACAGCCAGTGTTGCTAGAAGTAGGGGAAATTCCCTATATGTAGGGGTTTTCTAATATTTAGTGTCTTGTAGGGACGTAGGGCCACAATGTAGGACATTTTCACTCAACACAATTTGTAATAATTTTTACATTTTGGTAGCTCTAGAGGAGGAAATTAGAAGCCGGCAAGACTTGATCTTTAACAATGTGAGGTAAACTTTATTTCTGTAGAAAATTTTGTTACCATTTTATTTCTATAGAACATTTTCTCAAAATTTTATTTCTGTGGAATTTTTTCTCAAAATTTTATTTCCATAGAATTTATTGTCAAAATTTTATTTCTATTGAAAAATTTCTCACAAAAATTTGTTTATAGAAACTTTTTCCAAAATTTTATTTTTATAGAGATTTAACAAAAAAGATTACTAATTTGGGTAGAATTCTACCAACTGTGGCAACCGTGGTGGTATTACAAATTTATATTCTAAGTTATATACGTTGCATATTCATGTTTTAAGATAATAAAGTACTTAGAACCATTTTTGTTTTGTAAAATTTTTAAAATTATCTACACTTACACTAAACAACACACAAGTTTTGAGATTTCTGCTGTGTACTATCAAGTTTGCGATGAATACGAATAACATAGATTTTGGTTCCAGAGATGATAATTTTACAATGATAAGAATACTGGCAAATTATACAACGGGCATAAATATTTGCCATATTAATACACAAAGTTTAAATAACAAAATCGATGAATTTCGTATACTTTTTGAAAATTCTGGGATAGATGCAGTATGTGTTTCCGAAACTTGGTTTCATCCTGACTGCAATGATGAAACATACAAACTAAATGGATACAGACTTTTTAGAGCTGACCAGCAAACTAACGGAGGGGGAGTTGCTATATATCTCCGAGATACACTAAGATGTAATTTGATAGATTCATCCGGAAGTTTTCAAATTCATGAGCACTTATTTCTGGAATTGTTATGCAATGGCACCAAAATTTTACTTGGATGTATTTATAGGCCAAATCGCCAAGTTTCTATTGAGCCAATTATTTCGAAATTGGAATCCATATCGGTTGAATACAGTGACATAGTTATTACAGGAGACTTCAACAGTAATGTACTTCTGGAAAAAAATCTGGTTGATGCAATGGAATCTTTGAATTTGAATTTGGTCAATTCCTGGAATCCAACACATTTCTCTACCACAGTTAATACCTTACTGGACCTGGCATTTGTGAACAATAATGAGAAAGTCCTCCACTATGATAAACTGAGTGGATCAGGTTTCTCAAAACATGATATAATATTTCTCTCATATGACTGTTCAATAACATCACAAATCAATACATATACATACCGTGACTTTAAGAGAATCGACATATCAGCTTTGGAATGTGATTTATCGAACAAATGTTGGACCCCATTATATTTCCTCTCAGCATCTGAAGAAAAAACTAGATACCTTACAGATGAAATTATAAATTTATACAATCAACATGTTCCAGTAGTAACAAAGACTATAACACCCAAATTAAGACCTTGGTTCAAGGAAGACACTAAACTGCTAATTGAGAAAAGAGAAAAAGCTTATAGGCGTTGGAAACGATATAAGATCCCATCTCTCTACAAGACTTATCAAATTGATAGGAACAAAGTTGTGGCAAAAGTAAAAAAAGACAAAATGTTGTACTATGACAACAAATTCAATGGAGCCATTGGTGGTAAGCAGACATGGAAAGGAATTCAAGAAATATGTGGTATAAAAAAACGAACAATTGTTAGTTATGATATCAATGTTGAAGAACTGAATGAGAAATTTGTTAACCTGCCAATTCCGGAAATCGAAGATAATATAACCGTGCAGCAGCCTCTAAATATCGATGCAGAGCAGAGTTTAACTTTTTATAATGTGGAGGAAGAAGATGTACTGTGTGCCTTAATATCGATAAAGTCAAACGGTGCAGGATACGATGACTTAAATCCTAAATTTATTAAACTTGTAGCACCACTAATTCTAAGACCATTAACCCATGTCATCAACTTTATCATAACAACTAGCACTTTTCCAAATATTTGGAAATGCTCCAAAGTCATTCCAATAGAAAAGGCCCCTAAAGAGTTTAGACCTATATCCATCCTGCCCTTTTTATCCAAAGTCTTCGAAAAACTAATACACGAACAAATTTATACACATCTGAAAAACCGCAAACTACTTTCAATTTCCCAGTCAGGTTTCAGATCGAATCATAGTTGTCTTACGGCCCTGGTTGATGTCTCCGAATCTTTGCGTTATAGCCTCGACAATAATGAAGTCTCTGTACTTATCTTATTAGATCACTCTAAGGCATTTGATTCAGTGCATTACCCTACATTGTGTCGGAAACTATCCGACATGTTTGCCTTCTCCGATACTGCTACAAGACTGATAGCTTCCTACCTAAAAGGTCGCCAACAATGTACTGTACATCAAGGTCAATCTTCTCTTCTCTATATTGGGACCACTGTTATACACAATGTACTCTAACGATTTGCCGAATGTGATCCGACACTTTAGCGTCAGAATGTACGCGGATGATGTACAACTATTTATTTCATCCAAAATTTCAATGTTTGAGGATTGCATTTCTATGGTAAACCACGATCTCTCAAATATATTGCAATGGGCAAGTAAAAACGGACTATTATTGAACCCTAGAAAGTCAAAAGCAATGATTGTTCGCAGAAAGAATGTTGAGATTAGAGATGTCAATATACATCTAGGGGGCACCCGCATTGAAATTGCGGCCAAGGCAAAAAATTTGGGAGTTGTATTTAATGAACATCTCAGCTGGACTGACCATATAAACATGGCGTGCGCAAGTGTGTATGCCAAACTGCGAAACCTGTGGTTAACCCAATATTTTACTAACTTAACTCCTACACTTACATCCTGCTGCGAAATTTTTGCTGGTTGTAATGTTAGAGACGCTGACAAACTCACTAAAACTTTCAACAATATAGCCAGATATGTTTATGGAATCAGAAGAATTTCCGTGTATGCGAATCAAATATTTAACATGCCGTTCCAATGCTATATAACATATAGAATTGTCTCCTTTTTCCATAAAATAATATGCACAAAAGAACCGAGCTACCTTTATGAAAGGATAACCTCCTCTAGGTCAAGGAGAGGCAGAAATGTCACCCAACAATTTGATATATATATATATATATATATATATATATATATATATATATATATATATATATATATATATATATATATATATATATATATATATATATATATATATATATATATATATATATATATATATATATATATATATATATATATATATGTTATATAGCATTGGAACGGCATGTTAAATATTTGATTCGCATACACGGAAATTCTTCTGATTCCATAAACATATCTGGCTATATTGTTGAAAGTTTTAGTGAGTTTGTCAGCGTCTCTAACATTACAACCAGCAAAAATTTCGCAGCAGGATGTAAGTGTAGGAGTTAAGTTAGTAAAATATTGGGTTAACCACAGGTTTCGCAGTTTGGCATACACACTTGCGCACGCCATGTTTATATGGTCAGTCCAGCTGAGATGTTCATTAAATACAACTCCCAAATTTTTTGCCTTGGCCGCAATTTCAATGCGGGTGCCCCCTAGATGTATATTGACATCTCTAATCTCAACATTCTTTCTGCGAACAATCATTGCTTTTGACTTTCTAGGGTTCAATAATAGTCCGTTTTTACTTGCCCATTGCAATATATTTGAGAGATCGTGGTTTACCATAGAAATGCAATCCTCAAACATTGAAATTTTGGATGAAATAAATAGTTGTACATCATCCGCGTACATTCTGACGCTAAAGTGTCGGATCACATTCGGCAAATCGTTAGAGTACATTGTGTATAACAGTGGTCCCAATATAGAGAAGAGAAGATTGACCTTGATGTACAGTACATTGTTGGCGACCTTTTAGGTAGGAAGCTATCAGTCTTGTAGCAGTATCGGAGAAGGCAAACATGTCGGATAGTTTCCGACACAATGTAGGGTAATGCACTGAATCAAATGCCTTAGAGTGATCTAATAAGATAAGTACAGAGACTTCATTATTGTCGAGGCTATAACGCAAAGATTCGGAGACATCAACCAGGGCCGTAAGACAACTATGATTCGATCTGAAACCTGACTGGGAAATTGAAAGTAGTTTGCGGTTTTTCAGATGTGTATAAATTTGTTCGTGTATTAGTTTTTCGAAGACTTTGGATAAAAAGGGCAGGATGGATATAGGTCTAAACTCTTTAGGGGCCTTTTCTATTGGAATGACTTTGGAGCATTTCCAAATATTTGGAAAAGTGCTAGTTGTTATGATAAAGTTGATGACATGGGTTAATGGTCTTAGAATTAGTGGTGCTACAAGTTTAATAAATTTAGGATTTAAGTCATCGTATCCTGCACCGTTTGACTTTATCGATATTAAGGCACACAGTACACCTTCTTCCTCCACATTATAAAAAGTTAAACTCTGCTCTGCATCGATATTTAGAGGCTGCTGCACGGTTATATTATCTTCGATTTCCGGAATTGGCAGGTTAACAAATTTCTCATTCAGTTCTTCAACATTGATATCATAACTAACAATTGTTCGTTTTTTTATACCACATATTTCTTGAATTCCTTTCCATGTCTGCTTACCACCAATGGCTCCATTGAATTTGTTGTCATAGTACAACATTTTGTCTTTTTTTACTTTTGCCACAACTTTGTTCCTAGCAATTTGATAAGTCTTGTAGAGAGATGGGATCTTATATCGTTTCCAACGCCTATAAGCTTTTTCTCTTTTCTCAATTAGCAGTTTAGTGTCTTCCTTGAACCAAGGTCTTAATTTGGGTGTTATAGTCTTTGTTACTACTGGAACATGTTGATTGTATAAATTTATAATTTCATCTGTAAGGTATCTAGTTTTTTCTTCAGATGCTGAGAGGAAATATAATGGGGTCCAACATTTGTTAGATAAATCACATTCCAAAGCTGATATGTCGATTCTCTTAAAGTCACGGTATGTATATGTATTGATTTGTGATGTTATTGAACAGTCATATGAGAGAAATATTATATCATGTTTTGAGAAATCTGATCCACTCAGTTTATCATAGTGGAGGACTTTCTCATTATTGTTCACAAATGCCAGGTCCAGTAAGGTATTAACTGTGGTAGAGAAATGTGTTGGATTCCAGGAATTGACCAAATTCAAATTCAAAGATTCCATTGCATCAACCAGATTTTTTTCCAGAAGTACATTACTGTTGAAGTCTCCTGTAATAACTATGTCACTGTATTCAACCGATATGGATTCCAATTTCGAAATAATTGGCTCAATAGAAACTTGGCGATTTGGCCTATAAATACATCCAAGTAAAATTTTGGTGCCATTGCATAACAATTCCAGAAATAAGTGCTCATGAATTTGAAAACTTCCGGATGAATCTATCAAATTACATCTTAGTGTATCTCGGAGATATATAGCAACTCCCCCTCCGTTAGTTTGCTGGTCAGCTCTAAAAAGTCTGTATCCATTTAGTTTGTATGTTTCATCATTGCAGTCAGGATGAAACCAAGTTTCGGAAACACATACTGCATCTATCCCAGAATTTTCAAAAAGTACACGAAATTCATCGATTTTGTTATTTAAACTTTGTGTATTAATATGGCAAATATTTATGCCCGTTGTATAATTTGCCAGTATTCTTATCATTGTAAAATTATCATCTCTGGAACCAAAATCTATGTTATTCGTATTCATCGCAAACTTGATAGTACACAGCAGAAATCTCAAAACTTGTGTGTTGTTTAGTGTAAGTGTAGATAATTTTAAAAATTTTACAAAACAAAAATGGTTCTAAGTACTTTATTATCTTAAAACATGAATATGCAACGTATATAACTTAGAATATAAATTTGTAATACCACCACGGTTGCCACAGTTGGTAGAATTCTACCCAAATTAGTAATCTTTTTTGTTAAATCTCTATAAAAATAAAATTTTGGAAAAAGTTTCTATAAACAAATTTTTGTGAGAAATTTTTCAATAGAAATAAAATTTTGACAATAAATTCTATGGAAATAAAATTTTGAGAAAAAATTCCACAGAAATAAAATTTTGAGAAAATGTTCTATAGAAATAAAATGGTAACAAAATTTTCTACAGAAATAAAGTTTACCTCACATTGTTAAAGATCAAGTCTTGCCGGCTTCTAATTTCCTCCTCTAGAGCTACCAAAATGTAAAAATTATTACAAATTGTGTTGAGTGAAAATGTCCTACATTGTGGCCCTACGTCCCTACAAGACACTAAATATTAGAAAACCCCTACATATAGGGAATTTCCCCTACTTCTAGCAACACTGGCTGTGTTGATATTGCGCCTACGGAGTTAGTATGCCACTAATATTGAGCCCATTATTAAAAAAGAGAAAATCGTTAAATTAGTTTGGGTAATAAATACAAATTTGTAAAAATCGAGCAATATTCTTATGTAAGAGCTACAAGTACGTATAAGTACGATCGGCTAGTACATCAAAATTTGAAATTTGAGTAACATTGGTTAATAAATAAGAGTACTATGGCCAAATTTGGGAAAATCGAGCGATGCATATATATGGAAGCTATATCTAAATCTGAACCAATTTGCATAATATTTTGCGGGTTTGTTTAATACCACAAAAGGTTACCTTGTGCAAGATTTGAGTAAGATCAGTTAAGAAATGAGGCCATTATGGTCCAACATAAGGTTATTAGGGGCGAATTTTTCAAAATCGGGTGATACATATATGGGAGCCACCGTGGTGCAATGGTTAGCATGCCCGCTTGCATACACAAGGTCGTGGGTTCGATTCCTGCTTCGACCGAACACCAAAAAGTTTTTCAGCGGTGGATTATCCCACCTCAGTAATGCTGGTGACATTTCTGAGGATTTCAAAGCTTCTCTAAGTGGTTTCACTGCAATGTGGAACGCCGTTCGGACTCGGCTATAAAAAGGAGGTCCCTTGTCATTGAGCTTAACATGGAATCGGGCAGCACTCAATGATTAGAGAGAAGTTCACCAATGTGGTATCACAATGGACTGAATAGTCTAAGTGAGCCTGATACACCGGGCTGCCACCAAACCTAACCTAACCTATATGGGAGCTATATCTACATCTGAACCGATTTGGATGAAATTTTGCACATACAGTTAGTACTATAGAGGACTGGATCTAGCCAACTTTTAGTAAGATCGGTTAATAAATAAGGGTTCTATGGCCAAATTTGGGAAAATCGGGCTATACAGATATATGGGAGCTATATCTAAATCTGAACCGATTTCGATGAAATTTTGCACATATAGTTAGTACTATAGAGGACTGGATCTAGCTAACTTTTAGTAAGATCGGTTAATAAATAAGGGTTTTATGGCCACATTTAGAAAAATCAGGCGGTTCATATATATGGGAGCTATAGCTAAATCTGAACCGATTTCGATGATTTTTTGCACATATAGTTAGTGCTATAGAAGATTATTTATTTATTTATTTATTAAACTTATAGTAAATATAAGAATAATAGAGAAAAAAATCTAGCATTAGCTACTTAGGCTATCAGCTAAAGAAGATTATATTTAGCCAACTTTGAGTAAGATCGGTTGATAAATAAAGGTTTTGTGGCCAAATTTGGGAAAATCGGGCGATACATATATATGAGAGCTATATCTAAATCTGAACCGATTTGGATGAAATTTTGCAGACTTGAAGGGCGATGGAAAAGATTACCTTTTGCCAAATTTGGTGACGATCCGTTTGAAAAAAAGCGCAACGTGACCCCATTTGTCGAAATCGGGCGATACATATATATGGGAGCTATATCTAAATTTGATTCGATTTCTTCCAAATTCAATAGCGTTCGTCCTTGTGCCCAAAAAACTCGCTGTACCAAGTTTCATCAAAATCGGTTAATAATTGCGACCGGAATCCTGTGAACAACAAATACATGGACAGACGGACGGACACCAAGCGCTAGATCGACTCAGGAGGTGATTCTGAGTCGATCGGTATATATTTTATGGGGTCTAAAATCAATATTTCTGGTAGGCACATTTTTTGGCCGATCAAACTTATTATACCCTGACCACTATGTGGTTTAGGGTATAATAAGATTTGTAGTGGGGAATATAAAACATTTCACAACCCCGGAAAACGTAAAGTGTGGGATTTATACGATGGAATTCTAGATGAGAAATAGAAAGTGTAGTGACGTGCAAAAAGTGCAATAATATCTTTAAATTAAATAAAAAAAGTACATCTAATTTTCTTAAACATAAGTGCTGTATACTTTCCCTATCGAAAAACAATTACGAACCGGCAGTAGAGGTAGATGAGCAAATAAAAAATAAATGTGTGTTTGTCATGACGTAGCGGACAGTTGAAAACTGTCGATCTTTTAAAATGATCGAGGATTCTGGACTAAAAAAAATTCCTCATTTATAATTTCTGTTGGTGCACAATGTGGTGAAAATGTCATATGAAATTTTTATTTGAAAATTTATGATATTAGTTTTATTCTTTCATGTTTGTAAATCAATTGCAAATTTTTTGTAATGAAAAATAATTGCAAAAAACATCACGTTTAGATTTATTTTTAAAGGTTAAGAAGTTTAAAAGCAAAGGATTTAAAATATAAATTTTAATTCATTAGCCACCAGTATTGTTTTGGTACAGGTTTATTAGAGGAAAGTAGGTCTCTATTTGATATGCTAGTGCTGAATCTTAAGTTATTGTCTGAAAAATAATAATAATAATAATTTTCTTAAATATGCAACTGCGGTTTATCTCCCAGACATATAGGTCTCCCAGACCTATATGTCTCACAAAAATTTGTTTATAGAAACTTTTTCCAAAATTTTATTTCTATAGAGATTTAACAAAAAAATGCTATTTTTGGTAGAATTCTACCAACTGTGGCAACCGTGGTGGTAATACAAATTTATTTTCTAGGTTATATACATTGCATTTTCATGTTTTAAGATATTAAAGTACTTAGAACCATTTTATTTTGTAAAATTTGTTTAAATTTAACGAAAAATATTGTAGGGAAAATTGTTTGGGAATGTATGGGAAAGTAGGGAACTTTTTTGTCCTTGTAGTGTAAACCGAATATTTTCCCTGGCAACACTGCCTATGAGCTATAGTCAGATTGAGACAAAGCCCCTTAATTTTCTTAAATAGGCAACCGCGGTTTATCTCCCAGACCTATATCAATGTTACCCCACAAATGCTTATGATTACTAATTCTGTAATGGTGGTTTAGGGTATGATATAGTGGGCCCCGCCCGACTTTCTAAAGGGTGATTCTTTTGAGGTTAGGATTTTCATGCATTAGTATTTGACAGATCACGTGGGATTTCAGACATGGTGTCAAAGAGAAAGATGCTCAGTATGCTTTGACATTTCATCATGAATAGACTTACTAACGAGCAACGCTTGCAAATCATTGAATTTTATTACCAAAATCAGTGGCAGAAAATCCGCTTTTTTATCGACAAATTTTGTTCAGCGATGAGGCTCATTTCTGGTTGAATGGCTACGTAAATAAGCAAAATTGCCGCATTTGGAGTGAAGAGCAACCAGAAGCCGTTCAAGAACTGCCCATGCATCCCGAAAAATGCACTGTTTGGTGTGGTTTGTACGCTGGTGGAATCATTGGACCGTATTTTTTCAAAGATGCTGTTGGACGCAACGTTACGGTGAATGGCGATCGCTATCGTTCGATGCTAACAAACTTTTTGTTGCCAAAAATGGAAGAACTGAACTTGGTTGACATGTGGTTTCAACAAGATGGCGCTACATGCCACACAGCTCGCGATTCTATGGCCATTTTGAGGGAAAACTTCGGAGAACAATTCATCTCAAGAAATGGACCGGTAAGTTGGCCACCAAGATCATGCGATTTGACGCCTTTAGACTATTTTTTGTGGAGCTACGTCAAGTCTAAAGTCTACAGAAATAAGCCAGCAACTATTCCAGCTTTGGAAGACAACATTTCCGAAGAAATTCGGGCTATTCCGGCCGAAATGCTCGAAAAAGTTGCCCAAAATTGGACTTTCCGAATGGACCACCTAAGACGCAGCCGCGGTCAACATTTAAATGAAATTATCTTCAAAAAGTAAATGTCATGGACCAATCTAACGTTTCAAATAAAGAACCGATGAGATTTTGCAAATTTTAGGCGTTTTTTTAAAAAAAAAAGTTATCAAGCTCTTAACAAATCACCCTTTACTTTACTTACTTGTTTAATTTCTATAGCTGACATACTGGAACTAGACTCCTTCACAATTAAGAAAAAATATTTGTCATTACTTATTATATATTGTTAGAAAATTAATTTAATTAAATTACCTCAGTCGTAGCCATTCTGCATGGCAAACCGAAAACATAGTTACTGTTTTTTGCATTTGTCAAACTGCACGTTGTACATGTAGTACTCGATGAAGTTTTGTTCTCGCAACTTACTCGACGTGATCGCTCTGAGTACATTAAATAAGAGAGAAAGAGGAAGGTGTATTCCTTCACAGTGAAGACATCAGAGTCGCAACAAGAACCCAACGGGAAATTTCTGCAAATTGCCTGACCTATCACATAACTGCTACCTGTGCTCCAGTTAGTTGCAATTTTTAAATAGTCGTTATTTATTTATTTCCATACTCGCTTGATATTAAAATCGTAGATCCATTAAGATTTTAATACCCAGCATTTTCACTAAAAATAAAACAATATTGTTTGACATATTTCAAATGTTTTTTTTTATTTCGGGTTCGATTGGGATGCCCAAATTGAAACAGATTTCTAAGAGTTTGTCGGATACTGGTTCCTGAGGACCTGTCTATGGGGTGCTCCTGCTAAATTGTCCCAGGACGTGTCCTTTGGGATGAGTCCAAGATGCGTCCTAAAATGTAAATTTACCCCGTCAATGACAAACCCATGTTAAAGTGACCGGTCCCTTCGATACGTTTTGACCAGAACTGGGACTGGTCAATATACACCAGGGACTAGTCCTGTACCGGTCCTGTGGTTGATCCATTTCCCGTAGGGAAGTTACTCGTAGCTTTTGTTGTTCATAAAAATGTGAACCAATTGTTTTCATCTAAATGAACTTCAAAGTCACAAAAAGCAATGCAAAAGATCCAAAAATGATGTACTTCCATCCTATGACAAGCCCATGTAAAATTCATTGGAAGTGATCCAAGTTTGCACTACTTCCGGATCACAAATTGGGTATCCAAACTACTTTTTTGGAAGCCTTTTTTTGCTGGGAAGCTTATTGGTAGAACCAGCAACATCTCGTTTTACCACAACTTTTTCAATAAAATTGGACCCAATATAAACGGTACGATTATCTATCCATTTCACAATAGACACTCCATTCGATTGCAAAGCTTGAATGTCTTTGTCTTTTGGGAACGATTTTTCGCAAGGTGCCACACGCTTTTCTTCCAATTTTCTTGTGCTTATATTATAATATTGGACTATGGAAAAGTTGTCGAAAAGAACCTATACACCAATATTTTAGACAGTTCGCCATTTTCAATATTATTGTCTCGAGGAATTTTATTCATTTACGGAGTATATTTTAAAGACCTGGAAGACCTTAAAATAGCGAAACGATTACCTAATCACTGTCGCGTTTTTCATGCTGAAATATTAGCAATGAAAGAGGTGACAAATTGGCCTATTCTTATTGTCGCCATCGCTTTCGTTCTCGTTTTGTTACGTCTGTCGCTTTTTCGCCGCCTCGCCACTAATTTGGTATTACTGTACAGAGACGACGACGGTTAATTTTTGAACCAATTACAATACTCGGTAACAAGTATCACAATCAGCTGAAGTTCAAAAAATTAATAATTTTTTTTTTATAATTTTGTTTTTTTTTGCAATCTATTTTTCTACAAAACATTAAGCAAAGTTTTTGTTACATATCATAAACTGAATTGTTTAGGTTCCATAGAACCTAACAATATATTCTTTAAAATATCTAATATTTACATGACATTGATAAAGGGTGATACGCTTAAAATTTGGTCAATATAAACTTGACGTATTTCTTTCAATTTTGCATTTAAAAAACCTGAACACACCTCATTTTGAAGGTGTGTGTGTGTAGAATGTTGCTCCTATTTTGGCTTTGGAATTCACTCTTCAGTTGTCAAAATGCCGTCCAAGCAAGAAGAGCAGCGTATCAAAATTTTGCTCGCGCATCGCGAAAATCCGAGCTACTCTCACGCAAAGCTGGCAAAATCGCTAAAAGTTGGCAAATCAACCGTTACAAATGTAATTAAAGTGTTTGGGGAACGTTTGTCGACAGCCAGGAAGTCTGGATCGGGGGGAAATCGAAAACCGGAAGCCGCCGAGACGACAAAGAGAGTTGCCGGTAGTTTCAAGCGAAACCCTAACCTCTCTCTCCGAGATGCCGCAAATAAGCTGGGTGTATCGTCTACAACCGTGCATCGAGCCGGACTATCGACTTACAAGAAGGTAGTGACTCCAAATCGCGATGATAAACAAAATACGAAGGCCAAAGCGCGATCCCGGAGGCTGTACACGACGATGCTGACGAAGTTTGACTGCGTGGTAATGGACGATGCGGTAATGGACAAAGCCGACTACAAGCAGCTTCCGGGACAGGAGTTTTATACGGCAAAAGGAAGGGGAAAGGTAGCAGATATTTTCAAGCACATAAAACTGTCAAAGTTCGCAAAGAAATATCTGGTTTGGCAAGCCATCTGTACCTGTGGCTTGAAAAGCAGCATTTTCATAGCTTCCGGGACTGTCAACCAAGAAATTTACGTGAAAGAGTATTTGAATAAACGTCTGCTGCCTTTCCTGAAGAAACTCGGTTGTTCCGTACTGTTTTGGCCGGATTTGGCATCTTGCCATTACGGTAAAAAGGCCATGGAGTGGTACGCCGCCAACAACGTGCAGGTGGTTCCCAAGGACAAGAACCCTCCCAACACGCCAGAGCTCCGCCCAATTGAGAAATACTGGGCTATTGTCAAGCGGAACCTAAAGAAGACCAAAAAAAAACTGCTAAGGGCGAGCAGCAGTTCAAGGCAAACTGGCTTTCTGCGGCGAAGAAGGTGGACAAGGTGGCTGTACAAAATCTGATGGCAGGTGTCAAGCGTGAGGCCCGGCAATTCGGATTTGGAAAAGCGAAAGCCTAACTGACAGGGAGAGCCAGTTATAAGCCGCAAAGTTTTTGACTGGTATCTTTGAAGAATTTCTACGTTGGAATTGCTGGCAGTACCCCATAATTGAATCCCGTAGGTCCATATTGGTTTTAAAATTGTTTTATAAAGCAGAACTTTGTTATTTCAACTTAGTGTAAAAAGGCCATGGAGTGGTACGCCGCCAACAACGTGCAGGTGGTTCCCAAGGACAAGAACCCTCCTAACACGCCAGAGCTCCGCCCAATTGAGAAATACTGGGCTATTGTCAAGCGGAACCTAAAGAAGACCAAAAAAACTGCTAAGGACGAGCAGCAGTTCAAGGCAAACTGGCTTTCTGCGGCGAAGAAGGTGGACAAGGTGGCTGTACAAAATCTGATGGCAGGTGTCAAGCGTGAGGCCCGGCAATTCGGATTTGGAAAAGCGAAAGCCTAACTGACAGGGAGAGCCAGTTATAAGCCGCAAAGTTTTTGACTGGTATCTTTGAAGAATTTCTACGTTGGAATTGCTGGCAGTACCCCATAATTGAATCCCGTAGGTCCATATTGGTTTTAAAATTGTTTTATAAAGCAGAACTTTGTTATTTCAACTTAGTGTAGATCTCTGACATAACAAAAAATGCATTCTTTTTGTTTTAATGTTTAGATGCTGCCTTTTCATTCGAATGTGCTCATTCCAAATTAGTCTTTTATCCAAGTGAAGTCCGAGATATTTTACAGAGTGTCCTGACTCTATTACCGTTCCATTGAATACAGTTGGAGGACATTCTTTTCTTCGAAGACTAAATGAAACATGGCCAGATTTTTCGGCATTAACCTTAATATTCCACTTTTTGTACCATTCTTGCATTGTATTTAATTGTTTTTGGATTTTTTTAGTAGCCTTTTTGTGACATTTATTAGTCGCCAATATTGCTGTGTCATCTGCGTACGTTGCTAATGTTACCTCATCCATTACAGGCATGCCAGCTGTGAAAATTGTATAAAGCACAGGACCAAGCACACTGCCTTGAGGAACTCCAGCTTCAATTTGTCCAATTTCTGACTCAATATCATTGATCCTAACAAAGAATGTTCTCTCATGTAAATATGATTTTAAAAGCAGATAAAATGGTGTAGGTAACAAATGCTTAAGTTTGTACAGCAATCCTTGATGCCACACTCGATCAAACGCTTGCTGAACATCTAAGAAGACTGATGAACAGTATAGTTTTTTTCTCTAGGGCATTTCTAATTACATTAACCACTCTATGGCACTGCTCGGGAGCTCCATGTCCCTGTCGAAATCCAAATTGATGATCAGGCAATATATTGAATGATTCAAGAACAGGAGATAATCGCTTACGGAAGAATTTTTCAAACAATTTCGAAAGTATGGACAGCAGGCTAATAGGTCTATACGAAGTTATTATGTTTTCAGGTTTACTAGGTTTTGGTACCATAATAATCTTGGCACATTTCCACTTATCAGGGAAATAACTTAATCTTACATTTGAGTTAAATATTACTGCGAGTAGCACCACTCCTTTCTTTGGAAGTGATTTAACAACTCGTCCATCTATCAGGTCATATCCAAGTGATTTATTTTTATACCCTCCACCATAGGATGGGGGGTATATTAACTTTGTCATTCCGTTTGTAACACATCGAAATATTGCTCTAAGACCCCATAAAGTATATATATTCTGGGTCGTGGTGAAATTCTGAGTCGATCTGAGCATGTCCGTCCGTCCGTTTTCTGTTGAAATCACGCTAACTTCCGAACGAAACAAGCTATCGACTTGAAACTTGGCACAAGTAGTTGTTATTGATGTAGGTCGGACGGTATTGCAAATGGGCCATATCGGTCCACTTTTACGTATAGCCCCCATATAAACGGACCCCCAAATTTGACTTGCGAGGCCTCTAAGAGAAGCAAATTTAATCCGATCCGGCTGAAATTTGGTACATGGTGTGAGTATATGTTCTCTAACAACCATGCAAAAATTGGTCGATATCGGTCCATAATTATATATAGGCCCCATATAAAGCGATCCCCAGATTTGACCTCCGGAGCACCTTGGAAGAGCAAAATTCTTCCCATTCGGTTGAAATTTGGTACGTGATGTTAGTATAGGGTATCCAAGAACCATGCAGGAATTGGTTCCTATCAGTCCATAATAATATATAGCTCCCATATAAACCGATCCCCAGATTTGACCTCCGGTGCCTTTTGAAGAAGCAAAATTCATCCGATCTGGTTGAAATTTGGTACGTGGTGGTAGTGTATGATATTTAACAACCATGTGAGTTGAAATTTGTGGATGACAGTCTTTCATAGAAGTTTCCACGCAATCCATGGTGGAGGGTACATAAGATTCGGCCTGGCCGAACTTGCGGCCGTATATACTTGTTGAGCTTTCTAATCTCCGTTTTCACTTCTCGAATGCTAAAGGGTTTAATGGGTAGGTCCATCTGACAGGTTGAATCAAGAAAATCTGAGACTTCTTTTGCTTGAAGACTATTGCAGAAGGAAAAAGGTTTAAACGTTTCTTCTACATGGAATTTAAAAGCATTCGCCTTGCTTTCGCTCGATCTACACGCAGAGAAGAAACATGATTGTCACAATCATATTCGAAGAGCAAAAGAATATGATTGGAGTTATTTTTGCTGCGACCATGTAACATTTCAACCTGCAACCATGTTGGCTATATATATATATATATATATATATATATATATATATATATATATATATATATATATATATATATATATATATATATATATATATATATATATATATATATATATATATATATATATATATATATATATATATATATATATATATATATATATATATATATATATATATATATATATATATATATATATATATATATATATATATATATATATATATATATATATATATATATATATATATATATATATATATATATATATATATATATATATATATATATATATATATATATATATATATATATATATATATATATATATATATATATATATATATATATATATATATATATATATATATATATATATATATATATATATATATATATATAGCCATATATATAGCCATATATATAGCCAACATGGTTGCAGGTTAAAATGTTACATGGTCGCAGCAAAAATAACTCCAATCATATTCTTTTGCTCTTCGAATATGATTGTGACAATCATGTTTCTTCTCTGCGTGTAGATCGAGCGAAAGCAATATATATATATATATATATATATATATATATATATATATATATATATATATATATATATATATATATATATATATATATATATATATATATATATATATATATATATATATATATATATATATATATATATATATATATATATATATATATATATATATATATATATATATATATATATATATATATATATATATATATATATATATATATATATATATATAGAAATAAACTTTCTATATAAATTTCTAAAAAAATACATCTTTGACAAAACCTTCTACAGGAACAAATTTTTATTTATATTCTATACAAATAAAATTTTTACAAAATTTCTACGAACCCGTGTAAAAATTGAGGTATCTAGTCAGATATGATTAGATCTCAGATATACCAACATATGATGAGATAGAATTAAATATAAATATATATATAATTCCATATATGATCAGATCCAATAATGTATAGGGACTGATATAATCACATCTTAGACATTAGGTCTACGCCAATTTTGAGATATGATTAGATCTTACCATTTTTCGGATCTACTCATATCTAGGGGAAATAAAATTTTGAATTTTCTAAAAAAAAAAAATAAAATTTTGCCAACATGTTCTGAAGAAATAAAATTGTGACAAAATATTCTAAAGAAAAAGACAAAACTTTCTACAAAAACAAAGTTTTCTAAAGAAATAAAATGTTCTACAGAAATAAATTTTTTACAAATTGTTCATAAAAAAATTCAATTTTAACATAATTTTCTATACAAAAAAATGAGCAGTCATTATTGTTATTTTGATTTCACCTGAAAACCATGCGTTTTGATACTTTTTTTAAGAAATAAAAACTGAAAAAATTTTTTAATGAAATTAAATGTTGTTCTACAGAAAATTAACTCTATTAAACTCTTAAAAATCTATATATATATGACAAAGTTTTTTTTAGCAATAATATTTGGACAAAAGAAATTAAATTTAATTATTTTTAAAAAAAGCTTTTTTTAAACGTTTAAGAAGAAATAAAGTTTTTCAAAAGTGAAAAAAGAAAAAAGAGTTTCTATAGAAGCATACTTCTGACAAATCTTTCTATAAAACAAAAATTTTGACAAAATTTCCTATAGAAACAAAATTTTGATTAAATATTTTATGGAAATAAAATTTTAACAAAATTTTCTACAGAAATAAAATTTTGACAAAATGTTCTATAAAAAAAATTTACAACATTTTCTACAGAAACAAAATTTTGACAAAAATCTTCTGTAAAACCAAAAATTTTACAAAATTTTCTATAAAAAGAAGAATTTGATAAAAAGTTTATATAAAGAAATTTGACAAACTTTTATATTGAAATAACATATTTTACGAACTTTATAAAACTAAAGTTTTAAAATACTTTGTTTCTATACAAAAGTTTGTAAAAATGTTGGTTTTACAAACTTTTTATGGTACTAAAAATATAAAAATATTCTCCAATATAAAATTTTGTCAAAATTGTATTCTTATAGAAAGATTTGCTTCTATAAAACACTTTTTTATAGAAAATTTTGTTTTTATTTATTTTTTATAGAAGACCTTGTCACAATTTTGCTTTTAAAGAAATTTTTTCAAAGTTCCCTTTCAATATATTTTTTCAAAATTTTGTTTCTATTATGGTATAATTCAATAAATTGTATAAAATGCCATTGTTCAGTCAAATCTTTAACTCTACGGTATTCTACCCAAAACAACAATTTATAACCGAGAAATGTGTCCTCTCTGTTAGAAAAATCCTCGCCTTTGTGTGAAGAACAAGATTTTTTTGTTTACAACAATATTTTTTCATTGTAATATTTATGGATTTTTGTTAAATTTACATCTATTGAAAATCTATTAAAAAATTTAAAATGTTATCAATCCTTTATTTCTTTAGAAAATGTCTTCCAAATTCTTTAAATTTATTATCAACAAAATTATTAATCAATCAATTTATAAAATCGTTTTTATTAATAGTTTTCCAAAAACATAGTATGATTAAAAATTCCCATCGAAGGACAATAAAGATTCGAAAAAGGTCTGCAAAAAAATGTTTTAGGTTTAACTATCAAAATAAAATAAAATCTAAAAACAGATAGTCTCCAGTTGCAATAGGATTTGAACCTGGACTTCAGGAGTCCCAGTCCACTGCGCTACATACTAAGCTACATAAGCGTTGATGGCTACTTGCTATTAACACGTACAATACATATACTATATTTGTATCATTTAACTTAACAAACAGAAAAACAAATCATTCAAAAATGGCGGGAATATCGCAAAACTAGCATCTCATTCTAGTGTTACCAAGTGAAAATACACATAAAATTAAGTTACCTTATCGCTGTAGGCAAAATTACTTTTTGGAGACATTTTTTTTCAAAATACATTGTTGAATCGATATAAACACACTGCGTTATAAACAGATCTAAAAACAAGAGAATGTCTAGCGACAGCATGTTAGTATGTCTAAACTGAATTTTTATAGAAATACCTTTTAAAATTTGTGGAAAAGTTACACTGAAAAACAGTTTTGTTTAGAAAATTTAAACTTTCGTAAAGCGTAATAATTCCATGAACTAAAGGAGAATTAAAACGGCTTTAGTGAAATTGGGTACACTTTTTTCTGAGTGTATGTTTTTATAAATATTTTTTTTTTTTGTTGCTGTAAAAAATCTTGTCAACATTTTGTGTGGTTTTATAATTTTTCTATAGAAAAAAATTGACAAATCATTCTATAGAAACAAAATTTTGACAATATTTTTTATACAAACGAAATTAGATATAAAACTAATTTTTTTATACAAAATTTTCTACAATAAAAATGTTTTATAATAAAAGTTTTTTTTTTAAAGTATTTCTATAAAAATCAAAACACATGGCTAGGAAAATGTTTATAAAGTGTACCTGACGCTATCGCTAGACACTCTTGTTTTGTTAGATCTGTTTATAATGCAGTATGTTAACATATTACACCATATTTTGAGAATCGTCCTAAAAAAAATATTTTGTCTATAGCGAAAAGGTATCTTAGTTTTATATGTATTTTCACTTGGTAACACTGGAAGGTGATTCAAGGTTTGCGATTTAATTATGTCATTTTTAATTTTTGTTGTTCTGTTGCTTACGTTTACTGGTTCAAATATAGCACATGTGCAATACGTGTTAATATCATCCAGCAAAAAGAGCGTGTATAGCTCAGTATGTAGTGCATTAGAGTGAAAGCCCTGAAGTCCGGGTTCGAATCCTGTTGCACCCTGAGACTACATATTTATAGTTTTTATTTAATTGTCCCAAACTAATTTTATAAACTCAGTTAAAAAAACATAAATGTTCGAAACTTAATTAGACAAATAAAATATCCTTTAGAATATATATATAAAGGGTGATTCTTTTGAGGTTAGGATTTTCATGCATTAGTATTTGACAGATCACGTGGGATTTCAGACATGGTGTCAAAGAGAAAGATGCTCAGTATGCTTTGACATTTCATCATGAATAGACTTACGATCTGCCACAACGTCGAATTTTCAGTGAATGGGCCCTAGAAAAGTTGGCAGAAAATCCGCTTTTTTATCGACAAATTTTGTTCAGCGATGAGGCTCATTTCTGGTTGAATGGCTACGTAAATAAGCAAAATTGCCGCATTTGGAGTGAAGAGCAACCAGAAGCCGTTCAAGAACTGCCCATGCATCCCGAAAAATGCACTGTTTGGTGTGGTTTGTACGCTGGTGGAATCATTGGACCGTATTTTTTCAAAGATGCTGTTGGACGCAACGTTACGGTGAATGGCGATCGCTATCGTTCGATGCTAACAAACTTTTTGTTGCCAAAAATGGAAGAACTGAACTTGGTTGACATGTGGTTTCAACAAGATGGCGCTACATGCCACACAGCTCGCGATTCTATGGCCATTTTGAGGGAAAACTTCGGAGAACAATTCATCTCAAGAAATGGACCGGTAAGTTGGCCACCAAGATCATGCGATTTGACGCCTTTAGACTATTTTTTGTAGGGCTACGTCAAGTCTAAAGTCTACAGAAATAAGCCAGCAACTATTCCAGCTTTGGAAGACAACATTTCCGAAGAAATTCGGGCTATTCCGGCCGAAATGCTCGAAAAAGTTGCCCAAAATTGGACTTTCCGAATGGACCACCTAAGACGCAGCCGCGGTCAACATTTAAATGAAATTATCTTCAAAAAGTAAATGTCATGGACCAATCTAACGTTTCAAATAAAGAACCGATGAGATTTTGCAAATTTTATGCGTTTTTTTTTTTTTTAAAGTTATGAAGCTCTTAACAAATCACCCTTTATATATATATATATATATATATATATATATATATATATATATATATATATATATATATATATATATATATATATATATATAGTTGTTCCGTATTCCGTAACAGATTTTCTGTTTGCTACACGCAGAAACATGATTGTCACAATCATATTCGAAGAGCAAAATAATATGATAGGAGCTATTTTTGCGGCGACCATGTAACATTTTCACCTGCAACCATGTTGGCTCAGTGAACATGGTTCTAAGAAAAATAAAATTGTCCTCATCTAAAATGTTTTTATATTGATAAAAAAATTTTTTTGTTTCCATTAAAAGACAATGGTCAGGATCTAAAATGTTATGGTATTCGTTAAAAATGTTTTTCTTCGAGTTAAAAGAACATGGTCACAACCTAAAATGTTTTGATCTTTATGAAAAAACTTTTTTCGTCGTCGAGAAAAGGACGCCACTTGAGAAAAGAAAACACAAAATTAAATTTATTTATTTGTTTTTATTTATTCATAAACTAATTAATTGTTTATTTGTATTTATAATGTCGTGCAAGCAAACATCACATATTTTTAAACACTCTATTTTGGTTCATTCCATATTTACTTCGTGCCCATCAAATGTACCAACGCAGACATCATGTAACTGCAAATAAAAATAAATTATACCATATATCAAAAAACAGAAAAAAACAGGTACATTTTTTTCAATTACACTTCCCTTTTTTTTTTGTTCACATAAAACCACGTGCCACTTCTGAATAAATAAATTAACACAAAACACAGTACTTCCGTATTCTCCGACCATTCCAAGAAACAATGAAGACACGACTGACGCGCAAAAAGAAAATTGTGTGTACCTGCTCAATGCTTTTATAAAATTCTTTTCGCTGCAAAAAAGTTAAAAAATTAAACGGTCACGAAAAAAATGTACATGGTCTTTATGACCATGTAATGGTTCTAGACATGTCTATATGTAACCCATAAAAATACTTTTTTCCCTGCAAAAAAGTAAAAAAAAATTGGATGGTCAGATACATGATTTTCGCGACCATGTAATGGTCTCAAATTCTATCATTTAAATAATAGAACATGTTTGCGGCATTTGAGAACCATTTACATGCTTATTGCCAACATATAGTTTTCTCCGCTCGAAAATTATCTTTACAAAGCTAAAATACATGGTTTTCGCGACAATTACATACTCTAGATAAGCATTAAATGGATGCGGCAACCATGTCCAAACATGTTTTTTTCTGTGCGTGTAGATTTTGATATATTGGACAACCTTTGTAATTAGCTGTATGGTTTTTCTGGCAATGTACACATTTAGGAGCGACATCTGCTGGCTTTGGGCAGTCCTTAGTGGAGTGGTCTAAACCACACTTCACACATTTAAATGGCTTCCTACAATAGGATTTAGTATGTCCAAACTCCTGACATCTAAAACACTGCACCAAGTCATCAAATCGTTTTGGAGGTTCGATTGTGACTATTGCATTGTCTATCGAATAATTTCTGTTTAAAATATTTTATTTCCGACGCAATTCTAAGTCTGAAAATTCAGAATGCATATTAACTTTCAAGCGGGGAAAAATGTTGATGTCTACACAGGGACAGTAAAAGCTTCCATACTATAAAAATGACACAAGGATAATCGTGAAAGAAAACAATCACCTGATGTGGGAAAAATTATTTTTAATTATTTGTGTTTAAAATGCTCTTTGTTTGTAATCCAATTTGAATTGGAAAATCAAAATAAATAATAAATTTGACTCGGAGAATGATTTAAATATCTACATAAGGACAACAAAAACACCCAGTCTATACAATTAGAACGACGCTGACATTTTGACAACACGTTTACTTTATTTGTGCAGTTTTTTTTATGTTGTATGACCAGAAAAAAATTCACGAAAAAATCACAAAAATTTTTCCAATTAAAATCTTAATTGATTCAACAAATTTTTTAATTGAAATAAAAATCAATCAAAAACTAATAGTATCAATTATTTTTTTAATTGGATCAATTATTTTTTGAATTTACTGTCAATTAATTTTTTAATTAATGCTATCATTTCTGTGATTGAAGACATTTCAATTAACAAATTAATTGGATCAATTAATTTCAAATAAATCGTTGGAGTCAGTCAAGCTCGTCTAATGCTAATCGCTAGTTCCTTAATAAGTTATTTTAATTGTTAAAGATTAGTCATTTTACCTCTTACCAATTTCCATTTTTTAAACTTATTTTTCAATTGTTCGATGAATAAAGTCTAACAACTTCTTCAAAAATTGATCACTAAACTCGTCGCTCATAAATTTAACGGCGACAAAAAGCAACGATATTGACGACAAAAAACGACACCAGGAATACCGAGTTTCGTCGATAGCAGAATACAGTGTGACAAAATTGTTCACGAAATTATAGAGAAAATATTAATGTAAAAAATATACATGAAAGATAGAGACTTTGCAACTCTAATACTTTGTCCATGGACAAGGGACTAGTTAGTGATAATATGGCATCTTCGTTTCGAAATTTACTCGTCTTCTAGTTTTATATTCATGTAACGGTAAATCCACATAATTGAACAATATTGACCCTGTGTTAATATTCTCTAACAATTTCAATGAACTTAAATTGTTTTTTGTGGATTTGACTAAGAAAGTAAGTAAAATAATTATTAGACGATATCTTCTTACAGATTTTTCATCAACATTTTGGATTTCTTATCTATTTATTTTATTTTTGCGATGGGAAAAGCCAAGGGAACTCTTTTGAAACAGAATGTCGTAAAAAATTTAAAAGAAGGAGTCCCATATCGAGAGATCGCTAAAAAATATAACATATCAGTGTGATTTATAAATAAAATAAAAAATCTGAATAGTTTGGAAATTATTGATAATCCAGCAAGCAGGTCGCCCAAAAAAAACTTTCGCCGGCTGACAGATGCGCAGATAAGCGATTGATCGTTACCGGTGCAGTAAATACAGCTGTTGAGGTCAAGCAAATATTAAATGAGGAACATAACATAAACATGAGTACCAAAACTGCACAACACTAAAATTTGGAGGTGGCTCATTAATGGCTTGGGGTAGTTTTCATGGAAACCAACTTGGAGTACTTCGCCGAATAAGAGGTAAAATGTGTGCTGCAGACTATATTACCATTCTTGAAGACTCATATCTTCCAAGTATGGACATATTCGGCTTGAAACCAGGACAAAACGACACCTTCATGCAGATAACAATCCTAAACATACTGCTAAAAAGGCTAAAAAGTGATTCGAAGAAAATGGTATCAAGCTTATAGATCGCCCGATTTAAACCCAATCGAACGTCTTTGGTGTATTTTAAAAAGAAAGATTTTCGCTAAAAAGCATCCGCCTAAGACCCTTGATGAACATTGGGACCGTGGAGCCTGGGTAAATATTGATCCAGAAGTGCTAAATAAACTCGTAAAAAGTATGCTAAAAAGAAGAAAAGCAGTTAAGAAAGCACGCGGAGTTCACCCAAAATACTGAAAGAAATCAAAGAATTCTTTTAAGTTTCTGTATTTTTGTATTCAGCAATAGGAATGTATTTAAAATAATTAAAAAAGTTGACATTAAAGTGAATAAAATACAAAGTTTTGTTACATTTTCTTAAAAACTTGTATTTCATGAACAATTTTGTCCCTTATTGTATATCTACGAAGGGAATACCAATTAGTGGCGACAGACTAAAACCGCCAAAAAACGACGGCGAGGGCGACTTCAGGGTGAATATATACCCAGACAGTAAACCTGCAAGCGTAAGAAGACTGTTATGATGGCGATGGGAGAATTGCAAGGGTTGTAACGACACCAAGCAAATATGGCCCCATTTAAACTTAAACCGCACACTAGATATGCTAGTGTTCTCAAGGCGTCAGATAGCACTCCTGATATCTGCTATAACGGGTCGCTGCCTGATAGGCGAATTTGCAAAAACTTTAGGTGCGAAGTATTATGACTATTGTATAAGCTGTCATGATGTGGAGGAAAAGGAATCAATTAAACACCTCTTGTGTGAGTGTCCTGCTTTTTGTGTAAGGCGTAAGGCGTAATTTTAGGAGCATATAGCTTTAGATTACTGGCGGACCTGGAAAGCGTTAACTTAAGCAGTTTGTTAATGTTTTTGGAGCAATCTGGTTGTAATAGAGTAAATAATAGAGAAGGTTCAGTGGTTAAGACTAGAAGTGCCCATATGTAATAGGTACTTTTAGTTAAATGTGGTATCACAATGGACTGAATAGTCTAAGTGAGCCTGAAATTTAATCGGGCTGCCACTTTAACCTAACCTAACCTAACGTTCTAAATTTAAGTTTTTTAATTGATGTTAGCTTGCGCTTCCCGGTGTTTATTGTATGGAATTGCTACAAAATAAGAGTAGAGGCAATTCATTTAATTCAAAGTCGTCAACTACAGGAAAAAAGAATCTGTTTTTAAAAGAATAACTCTTTATGGTAAGTACTATGTTCGCTTTTCGAGTTGAAACTTTCGCGGTTACTTTATTAAAACAGTTCAATATAAAGTAGATAAATTAACTCAATAGATGCGCAGTTTCTTGTTCCTGTAGGTTTCGGCAAGACATTATGAGAATATGTTTGATTTGAATTTGAATTTTGATTATTTCAGGAAAGTAATCGCGAAAATAAAGTGATTTTCAACTCGAAAACCGAACATAGTACTCACCTTTAGACATTTAAATAAATCAGTATAGTTAATTTTTATTTTTACCTACATTAGTACATAGCATCGCCGGCATATTCTTGTGGTCTTTAGTGGGAGTCTGTTCTTTACGATAATCGAATTGTTAATGTTGTCTACGCAAAAAATTGTTTGCACTAACGTTTGGGTCATTCTGCAAGTAATCATTAAGAATTGTTGTTTAAGCTGCGTTGCGCTTGGCAACCCTGTCACGAAAAGCGATTGAATGAAAGAATAGCTTTCTTCGTTATAATTGTTCTTTTTATATATCGTTACCAACTGTTTGTTACAATGATAAGATTATCTGTTATTGTACGTTATGTGTTGTGTATTGAAATGTGAAAACGTCAAACGTGTTGAAAATGATGTAAATCTTTTAATTGCACTGTTAGAAAAATATGTTTTTCATATGTTCCGATATAAACAAAATGTGTTTCGGGCACAATTTTTAAACACAATATATTTAAGTGCAAACATGTAATGTTCCTAAACTAACACTAAATGTTTGGGACACATATGTTTATATGTTAGAATATATTATGTTTGGGGCATGAATGTTTCATAAAAATAATATGTGTGAATGTAAACATATATAAATTTACAAATTTCGAGTAAACATATATATGTTGTGATATTTTATTCAGAGAGCGACAGAGAGAGAGAGAGAGAGTGTAGAGAAAGAAATAGAGATGGAAACCGGGAGGGTTGACGAAAGATATCAACATAACACAGCGAGAGAATCAAAAGAGAGCAATTTCTGTGAAACTGCTTGTATGTTGTTTCGGAAAGTCCAAATATTATTTAATTTGAATACTCGTGTAAAGAGAATAGACATTCGGAAGCGGGCATTAAGTTCGAGTTTTGCTAAAAAATTGAAAAAGGTTATTTTCTTTAAAATGAATTATTAAAGAAAAGTAAAAGGCAAAACAGGGTCATTTTAGAACGATAATGCCAACTTAATACCGGCCTTAAGGGTAAAAATGAAATTAGATACAAAACACGATAAGTTTTAAATGCATTTAAGATGGTGTTAAATGCTAGTAAAAAACTGTTCACGGCTAACTAAATTTATGTGTATATTATAAAATTATTTATGTATGTTTATGCTCGACTCCACGTTCTTCTTTTGTTAGAGTTTTTGAATTCCTTCCAACATTTCAAGCTTTTATACCAAAAACAGTTTTTTGCTACAAAATTGTTATTTTTGCAATAAAAAAAATTATCCAAAAGCTCAGTCCATTTCGTTTATATCAAGCACTGTTCTTTTCTGACTGTAAATCTTTAATAACACACATTTCGAAGTTTCATTGTAAAAATTTCATTTAATAATATAAAAATATAAATACAAAAATTCAAAAAAAAATTGGTGTTCGGTCGGAGTAGGGATTGAACCCAGGACCTTTTGCATGCAAGGCGGACATGCTAACCACTGCTCCACGTGGTCAACAAATATATGTTTCTGTTGAATAATGTTTTGTTTGCATCGGCTCGTGGGCGCTGCAAACTATGCTATATAAATGTAACTTATAACGATAATTGTCTATTGGTAACTATAACAGCTACGTAGCCCAGTGGTAGTGTGTTGGCTTACAAATTGCATGGTTCCCGGTTCGATTCTCAGTCCAGGCGAAAGGTAAAATTATAAAATTGAATAATTTCTTCAACATTATTTGTATTACAGAAAAAGGTGCCAAGAACTAAAAAAATTCGTGGAAGTGAAAATTATGTGAGGGAATGAGCACAATCTTCTTTGGGGAAAATTCTTCCAAGCATATAATATTTTTGGGCTCAAAATGCTTCACAACATATATGTTCACATAAAACAAACATATTAATGTTTCGGCAGTATCCACTAATATATGTGCTTCCTGCAAAATATGTTTAGAACATATGTTAGAGAAGCGATTTTTTCTGAGGGTGTAGTAGTTCGATAACTTATTTTTCAGTTTGGATAAATTTTGGATTGTCATTTGCTCCTGTCATCTTGTCGACATAGATTGCACGAAGCATGAAAAGTCGTCTTATAAAACATAGATGGTTCTGCTCTAATTTCCAAAAAATTGTAGAATATTACGTTGAGAATTTGATGAAACTGACAAGCAGTGATATGGTATTGCCGATGGCAAAGCAACGGCATGAGATGATGTTGTTCTCTCTGTGAATGGTGTTTTATCTATTGCAAAGTTTCGTTATTTTCCCATTTAATTTGACCCACTAGTAGTAAATTATAGAAAAGCTCCGCACCGATGAAAAGGTCGAACTGATTAGATTAGTGTTCCTACCTTTTTCTAGTATGTTCACGATTTTACATCGACGCACAGTGGGGCAAAACCACAATTATCCCATTTTAAAAATTTTTTCACTATTATAATGCTACGTTATCACTAAGTGACATAGGCTACACATCTTTTGGAAAAGTGGGCGGTGCCATTCCCACTATTAAAAATAGCTCTAGCGGCCATAGTAATGGACCGATTGTCATAAAACTTTCCCAATGTTATGATTGAGCGTGACACCTCCCAATCATAACCATTGTTGGCCTTCAAATATTCCTTGGCTATACTTATGATTGGGCGTGGCACCGCCCATTCAAATTTGGAATGGATATATCTCATGAACTATCAGAGGTATGAATATGAGATTTGGTATATATTGAGATCGTACAGTATGAATTACATCCAAGGTGGAATAGTGCGGTTCCACGCCCCCTTTTAAAAAATGTTCTGGCTCAGTCGGATTTTTTTGGGAAAAATTAATACAATTTTCACTTAGTAATCCATTTATTTTTATTATAATAACGCTGACGAAAGGGAGATTGTTGTATCATGTATGTAACTAAATTCGGGACACAAAGCAGATATTAAAATTGTTATAAAATGGCTTGTTTCATATATACAAAGTAGGAAAAAAGTTTATACATATGCTTTTATATATCGTTTTATATTATAAGACATATGTTTCTGACCTGCTATTTTAAAATGTATGCCCAAAGTCATCAAACTCCAATACATTGTGCTCCATATAATGGTTAGGTTAGGTTAAAGTGGCAGCCCGATTAAGATTCAGGCTCACTTAGACTATTCAGTCCATTGTGATACCACATTAACTAAAAGTACCTATTACATATGGGCTCTTCTAGTTATAACCGCTGAACCTTCTTGATTATTTTTCTTTGCTGAACCAACCAGATTGTTCCAAAAACATTAGCAGACTGCTTAAGTTAACGTTTTCCAAATCCGCCAGTAATCTGAAGCTATATGCTCCTAAAAGTTGCTTGCGCTCAGGGTTTAAAATTGCTGACTAATATTCATTTCCAATATGCGTTGTTGACTATGACTGCGGAATGATTTGAGAAACAAAATGAAATGAAACGAATGTGCACAAAATGATTGCGTTTGCAAAGACAACGACTTCGGAAAACACATATGCATAGTCAACAGCCACAAGCATACGAAGTAAAACGACTAACGACTGAAATATTAGCAGCAAATTTATTAACAGCAAAATGAACTGTCAATGAAACGACTAAAATTACTACGGTAAAAATATTTTGACTATTAAGGCAAAGTAGGTTTTTTTCTATTTTGTTCGCACTTCGAGTTGTTTTTGTTTTGTTATTAATGCAAAATGAAGTCAAATCATAGCTATCATTTAATTCAGTGATTTATTTATATTGATATTCAGCCAACAATTTGTTTGTTAATTATACCCTGCGCCACACTGTGGAACAGGGTATTATAAGTTAGTGCATATGTTTGCAACACCCAGAAGGAGACGAGATAGACACATGGTGTCTTTGGCAATAATGCTCGGGGTGGTTCCCTGAGTCGATATAACTATTGATTTTGGAAGAAATCGGTTCAGATTTAGATATAGCTCCCATATATATCTTTCGCCCGATATGCACTTATATGGATCCAGAAGCCAGAGTTTTATCCCGATTTGCTTGAAATTTTACACAAGGAGTACAATTGGTAGTATAGTCATGTGTGCCAAATTTGATTGAAATCGGTTCAGATTTAGATATAGCTTCCATATGTATTTTTCGCCTGATATGGACTTATATGGCCCCAGAAGCCAGAGTTTTGGACCAATTTGGTTGAAATTTTGCACTAGGAGTACAATTAGTAGTGTAATCAAGTGTGCTATATTTTATTGAAATCGGTTCAAATTTAGATATAGCTCCCATATATATCTTTCGCCCGATATGGACTTATATGGCCCCAGAAGCCAAAATTTTGAGCCAATTTGGTTGAAATTTTGCACTAAGAGTACAACTAGTAGTGTAGTCAAGTGTACCAAGTTTGATTGAAATCAGTTCAGATTTAGATATAGCTCCCATATATGTCGTTCGTCCGATTTACACTCAAATGACAAAAGTGACCAATCTTTTAAACCGTTTTACTTGAAATTTTGCACAGGAAGTAGAATTAACATTCCAACTGTCTGTACCAAATTTGGTTGCAAATACCAACGTTTTCCTTGTAAAATCGCCTAAAACAATTTTTTATATATTTATTGGTATAATTAAAAACCCTACAGCCGAAATTATTTTTTAACGAATTTGGCTATATTACCACACTAATTGAACGATCTCCTATTCTATTTCTTCTAATGTAAATCTTAACTTTGTGCTATTCCACGGAAGTATCATAGAATATGCAATTTTCACAAATATCATTCAAGCCACCAACAACTATTTTTAAAATCCATGCACTGTTAGAAAAATATGTTTTTCATATGTTCCGATATAAACAAAATGTGTTTCGGGCACAATTTTTAAACACAATATATTTAAGTGCAAACATGTAATGTTCCTAAACTAACACTAAATGTTTGGGACATCTATGTTAATATGTTAGAATATATTATGTTTGTGGCATGAATGTTTCATAAAAATCATATGTGTGAATACAAACATATATAAATTTACAAATTTCGACTAAACATACATATGTTGTGATATTTTATTCAAAGCGACAGAGAGAGTATAGAGAGAAATAGAGATGGAAACCGGGAGAGTTGACGAAAGATGTCAATATAACACAGCAAAAGAGTCAAAAGAGAACAATTTCTGTGAAACCGCTTGTATGTTGTTTCGGAAAACTGTTTTATGATAAGGCCAAAAATTTGATATGTTTAAGTCTAAATATTTTTTAATTTGAATAAAGAGAATAGACATTAGGAACCAAGAGAATAGACATTTGAAAAACAAACAGCATATGTTTTCGCCTTGAGAGCAGCATTTTATGTATGTGTGGACGTGCGTTGGGTTTATCATTTTGGCATTATGGGCACAATTTTTTTCTTGGTTCGTTAAAAGAAATCAGGGGTCTTCATAAAAATAACGAAAGGGCACTATACTCTTTTTAGAGTTGGGACAGTAAAATGAAATAAGGAGGAAATAGTGAAAAATTACACAGTAAAATGTAAAAAAACAAACTTTAGTTCCTCTTTATTAAAAAGTAGTCCACGAGGAGTTGACGGACACCATCAAATATAAAAGCGGGCATTAAGTTCGAGTTTTACAGCTAAAATAATTTAAAAAGTTTATTTTCTTTAAAATGAATTATTAAAGAAAAATAAAAGGAATTTTAGAGCGATGGTGTTAAATGCTAGTAAAAAACTGTTCACTCCTAAATAAATTTATGTTTATATTATAAAATTATGTATATATGTTTATACTCGACTCCACGTTCTTCTTTTGTTAGTTTTTGAAGTCCTTCCAAATTTTAAAGTTTTGTACAAAAACAGTTTTTTATTACAAGATTGTTATTTTTGCAATAAAAAATAATATTTTGTCCAAAAATCAGTCAATTTCGTTTATATCAAGCACTGTTACTGACTATAAATCTTTAATAACGCACATTTCGAAGTTTCATTTAAAAAAAATTAATATAGTATAAATATAAATGTGTAAATTAAAAAAAAAAAACAAAAAAATGTTCGGTCGGAGCAGGGGTTGAACCCACGACCCTTTGCATGCAAGGCAGACATGCTAACCACTGCTCCACGTGGCAAACAAATGTATGTTTCTGTTAAATAATGTTATGTTTGCATGGGCTCGTGGGCGCTGCAAACTATGCTATATAAATGTAACTTAAAACGATAATTATCTACTGGTGACTATAACAGCTACGTAGCCCAGTGGATAGTGTGTTGGCTTATAAACTGTATGGTCCTCGGTTCGATTCTCCGTGCAGGCGAAAGGTAAAATTTTAAAAATTTATAAAAGTGAATAATTTCTTCAACATTATTTGTATTACAGAAAAAGGTGCCAATAACTATAAAATTTCGTGGAAGTGAAAATTACGAGTATGTTTGGGAAAAATTCTTCCAAGCATATAATATTTTTGGCTCAAAATGCTTCCAAACATATAATATGTTCACATAAAACAAACATATTAATGTTTCGGCAGTATGCAATAATATACGTGCTTCCTGCAAAATATGTTTGGAACATATGTTAAAGAAGCGATTTTTTTGAGGGTGTGTGATATTTTATATATGTATAAACGGGCGGTGTTAAGCTTACGTTTCACAAGAGAAAACCAAAAATAAAAGTAGAGATTAAAATGTTTCCCATATTTTTTACTAACATAGTGGACCATCTCAGGACATTAGCCGACTTAAATTTTATGTGTATAGATTATAAATTTATAAATTTTGTTCAGATTTTTTTACATTTTACATTTTGCATTTTCATTGTCTTCACAAATGTTAAACTTCTCTAATATTACACTTTTGTTTAGCCTTGGTGCCATTATGATCATTTTCTGCACTGCTTGTTGCGAACAAAACACACGACTAAACAGCAAACTCAAACGACTTACGCATATTCATTCCCTAACAACTACAACACAATTATCTTAACTACCGTTAGTCTTTAGTCATTGTCGTCAGAATTATTGTTGCTACTGCTATCGACTTGTGTCTTTACGAAGTCGTTGTTGTTGCAGATGAAATCATTTTATGTGTAACTGTTTCATTTCATTTTTGTTCAAGTCATATTCATGGTTGTAGCTGTAGCAGTAGTCTTTTGACAACATGTGTTTATGCGTTCGGTATGCATTAGTTAATTTTTGTCTGCTATTGCTATTTTTTCGTCAGCAATTCAAACCCTGCTTGCGCTTTACACAAAATGCAGGACACTCACACAAGAGGTGTTTAATTGATTCTTTTTCCTCCGCATCATGACAGCTCATACAATAGTCATTATACTTCGCGCCAATAGTTTTTGCAAAATCGCCTATCAGGCAGCGACCCGTTATAGCAGATATCAGGAGTGATATCTGACGTCTCGAGAACATTAGCATATCTAGTGTGCGGTTTAAGTTGAAATGGGGCCATATTTGCTTGGTGTCGTTACAACCCTTGCAATTCTCCCATCGAACATTTGCCATCATAACAGCCTTCTCACGCAGCATGAGCTTGCAGGTAGCTAGGGGCATACCAACAAATTCTACTTCCCCTGGAATATGTAAGGTAGTCCCTAGCCTTGCCAACTCATCCGCTTCGCAGTTCCCCGGTATGTTCCTATGGCCAGGCACACATATTAGGTGAATATTGTACTGCTCAGCCATCTCATTGAGAGATTTGCGGCAGTCGATGGCCGTTTTCGAGTTGAGAAACACAGAGTCCAAGGATTTTATTGCAGGTTGACTGTCTGAGTATATATTAATGCCCACATTTTTTGGAACATTACTTCTCAGCCAGTTCGCCACCTCCCTTATTGCTAATATTTCAGCCTGAAAAACACTACAGTGATTAGGTAATCTTTTCGCTATTCGAAGTTCCAGATCATTAGAATATACTCCGAACCCCACTTGTCCATCCAATTTGGAGCCATCAGTGTAGAAATCTATATATTCTTTATTCCCCGGGGTCTGTGTGCACCACGCCTCACTGTTGGGGATTAGAGTCTCAAACTTTTTGTCGAAAAGTGGACTCGCCAAAGTGTAATCCACTACGTTAGGCACATCTGGCATTATTTTGAGGACAGAACTGTGACCGTAACCTTTTTCCGACCACAGCGATAGTTCGCGCAACCGCACAGCCGTTGTTGCAGCTGACTGTTTGGCCAAAATGTCTAAAGGCAATAGATGCAGCATGACATTAAGGGAATTTGTTCCTGTCTTGCTGAATGCGCCTGAAATACACAAACACGCCATACGCTGAACTTTATCTAAACTTGTCGGCTACTGAAGCGCCGGACACCAGACTACAACACCATATAGCATTATAGGTAGTAATAACCACTGCCGTGTTTATCAACAGCACAATTTTCGGTTTTAGTCCCCACTTTTTTCCTATTGCCTTTTTGCACGAGTACAAAGCTACAGCTGCCTTTCTCGCCCTGTCTTCAATATTAAGCTTAAA
Source organism: Haematobia irritans (assembly GCF_050003625.1). Classification (NCBI taxonomy): domain Eukaryota; kingdom Metazoa; phylum Arthropoda; class Insecta; order Diptera; family Muscidae; genus Haematobia; species Haematobia irritans. The sequence continues at coordinate 75,616,176 of NC_134400.1, read as the reverse complement.
GTTCAGCTTCCTGTCCAAAATAACGCCAAGGTATTTTGCACAATCACCAAAGGGAATTTCAATACCCCCTAAGGAAATAGGCCTAACCGTGGGAGTTTTGCGATCTTTGCAGTACATGACTAATTCTGTCTTTGCAGGATTTACCCCAAGACCATTGTCTTTCGCCCATTTCTCAGTCATCCGGAGGACCCTCTGAATAATATCTCTGATTGTGGATGGGAATTTTCCCCTGACTGCCAGAGCCACATCATCTGCGTATGCCACCACTTTTATCCTTTCTTTTTCTAGAGTACCCAGAAGGCTATTTATAGCAACATTCCAAAGAAGAGGTGATAGAACTCCTCCTTGGGGAGTGCCTCTGTTCACATACCTTTGTATGTTTGCTTGTCCTAGTGTGGCTGAAATACGTCTTTTCATTAGCAGTTCGTCTAACAGCCTGAGTATACATGGATCAACATTCAGAGTTGTCAGTCCATTTAATATCGAGCTCGGATGGACATTATTGAACGCCCCTTCGATGTCTAGAAACGCCACGATTGTGTATTCTTTGACAGATAGTGAGCTTTCAATAAAGATGACTAGTTCATGTAGTGCGGTCTCAGTAGACCTGCCATTCGAGTATGCATGCTGTCGTTTCGAGAACAAACTTGAATCGATGCTAGTTCTAAGATAAATATCTATCATCCTCTCCAGAGTCTTAAGTAGGAATGAGGATAAGCTGATTGGTCGGAAATCCTTCGCCCTCGAGTGAGAGGCTTTTCCCGCTTTAGGTATGAAAACGACTTTTGTTTCCCTCCACTTTCCTGGGATATATGATAAGTTGATACATCCTTTATATATCACCGACAACCAGGGGGTAATTTTGTCAGTTACAGCTTGTAACTCCGCCGGAGTAATTCCATCAGGTCCGGGGGATTTGAATGATCCAAAGCTATTTAGCGCCCATCTTATTCTAGTTTCCGATACAATTTCCTCGACAGGAAACGACCGCTGAGCAACTGTGGCACCGCCAGTACATGGTTCAACCGTCTGATTTCCAGGAAAATGTGTGTCCAATAGTACCTCCAGCGTCTCCTCACTGGACGTTGTCCAATTGCCCTCCGATGTTTTAATGAAACCTGGAGCGGAGTTGGTGGATGCTAGAACCTTCCGTAGTCTGGAAGCCTCGGACGTATTCTCAATACTGCTGCAGTAATCATTCCAAGAGTTATGCTGAGCCTTTCTCAGTTCTCGCTTGTATCCTCTCAGATTCTTCTTGTAAGCGTCCCAGTCCTCAGGGGCTCCGGTGGACTTTGCTTTGTTAAAGAGCTTCCTGCAGGATTTCCTCATATTACTTAATTCCGTAGACCACCATGGTGGTCGATGTTTCCCCCTTGGCTTTCCTCTAGGACATGCAGCTTTCAGTGAGATGTTGAAGGCCTTAGTAATCCGCTCCACTGCGTGTTCGATATCTTGCACATTTCTCATATTTGTCTCTGTTATTTCCGGTATCATCATATTGAACGGTTCCCTATACCTATTCCAGTCAGCTTTCCTAACATTTGGCGGAAATATGGTCTTGGTGATATGAACATCAAATTTGAAACTGATGTAGCGATGATCTGAGAACCTGTGTTCACTTAAAACCTGCCACTCAGATATCATTTCATTCAGTTCTTGCGAAGCCAAGGTGATGTCCAAAACCTCTTGCCTGTTTTTAGTGACAAAGGTTGGGGTATCTCCCTTGTTGCAAACTACCAGATTAGTACGCAAAATAAACTATTAGCGACTCTCCCCTTGCATTAGTATCACTACTTCCCCATATACTATGATGTGCATTCGCATCGCATCCCATAATGAGTTTCGTCTTTGTTTTCAGTGACTCCTCCCCTAAGGGCTTAACGGCATATGGAGGCATCTCCCTGTCATGTCCCATGTAGACCGAAGATACCCAATATTTGCATTTGGCTATTTCTAAACTGGCAACGACAGTGTCTGTATTGCACATTGAAGGAAGCAGAAACAAGTTAAGCTCGTTTTTAGCAATTATACAGGCTCGATTTACATCATTACCAGTATACTGCAATAGTTTGAACCCCGGAGTACTTAATTCACATATTTTGTTTCTATAAACATATGGTTCTTGAATAAGAACTATATCTATGTCCCCTTTCATCAGGAGAACTTTTAAGGCAGCACATGCAGCCTTACAATGATGAAGATTTATCTGGAGGATCCGTAGGACCATCGAGATTTTCAACAACCGTCACATCAGCCGCTTCAATCGAGTCATCAAGAATGTCCTCTTCAGAGATATCGGTGACTCTCGCAATAACCATAGGTTCAACTTTGGTGAGTTCTGAGGCAATAGAAACCTCCTCTCGCATACGGTGTCTATCCATGTCTTCAACTTTGGTATCTCCCTCGACTTCGCAAGAGGATCCGCTTACTTCTGATTCAGACAGAGGCTTGTCCATTTCTGAATCCTTTAGCTGATCGTTTTTATACACCTTCATTTGGATATAATGAAAGCCATAACATACACGGCCCTGGGACTTTGCTAGATGTGGCAAAGACTGAGTGTTCAATATAAACACTGCATGCCGTCTTGGTCCATCCACTTCATCCAAACGGCCAACCTTCCAATCAGCTGTTGGATCTGGATTGCATCGTTTCAGACTATTTAGAATGGATTCAGGGTCAGAAGGGTTTGCAGGTATCCACACATGTGCTCTAGGTCTAGCCGGTATGTCTTTCTTCTCGACTAACTCTAGAGCAGCTCCTTCCCAAACTTCACCAATTAGTATCAGAGCAGCTTTAAAACATTCTATAGACCTCTGGTCCTCAAATGCGACTAGCTTAAATCGTCCTTGATACCAACCAGCCTCTTGGTGTCGAGGATCTGGGCCGGGAAACTTTTCCAGCACCTGTGAGTAGACGCCAGATAAAGCATTCTCAATTTCCCCCCATTTTTGCTTTGGAACCATACCGTCCAATGCTCCTTTATTTATGATAGCCATCACAAGGCTGTCTTTAGCAACTGAGGCAAACGATCGTTGATCCCTTTTTGAGGATGGCAGCTCATCCGGTGATCGTTCCCTTTTTCCAGCCTCAAGAATTCCTTGAGCCCATTTTAAGGAATCGCTTTGTTTAGCCGACAACGTGCTTGGGTCGACTGATCCTAATTTCTTTAGGATAAACAAAGCATTTCTGCGTTCCTTGAATCTCTTTCGTGAGGGATTACCTCCTTTTGATGCCGTTACCTTGGAAAAGGTTCGACTTGTCAAATTGTCGCCACATGTCGACCCGTCTATAGGTCGACTAATTGGGCCTAACTCTTGGTCATTGCCCAAATTTATAACTCCAGTCGATACCCGTCCACTGGGCCCTGAAGTTAGCAACCCTGTGGATGTCTTTGAATTTCTCTGCATGGTGGCCTAATATCCCACCACACTTGAAATTCGTAGTAGGTACTTATTACGATGATTTTATCCGCTATTAAAAAACACGTCCGTTCCGTTCGACGGTTGAATTAATCACCATATAATCATCGTCGTCATCTGTTTCATGATTTGTGCCTTCCAGTGCCACGTTCGTCAAAACTGAAGGCGAAACAAGTAGATCTACCACTGATTTTGGAAGTTGGTGCAATTTTGATTTAGCAGATAGGATTGAATCTTAACTAAAAGTAGGAACCTATTTAACATGTCTCGATGGCAATCCTCTCGACTACATTTGCGAGAAAAATGTTCTCTGTAGTTCTTCATTTTTTTTCGGGCAACCCAGGAACCCACACCCTCAGAAAAAATCGCTTCTCTAACATATGTTCTAAACATATTTTGCAGGAAGCACATATACTAGTGGATACTGCCGAAACATTAATATGTTTGTTTTATGTGAACATATATGTTGTGAAGCATTTTTGGCCCAAAAATATTATATGCTTGGAAGAATTTCTAGTTCTTGGTACCTTTTTCTGTAATACAAATAATGTTGAAGAAATTATTCAATTTTATAATTTTACCTTTCGCCTGGACTGAGAATCGAGCCGGGAACCATGCAATTTGTAAGCCAACACACTACCACTGGGCTACGTAGCTGTTATAGTTACCATAGACAATTATCGTTATAAGTTACATTTATATAGCATAGTTTGCAGCGCCCACGAGCCGATGCAAACAAAACATTATTCAACAGAAACATATATTTGTTGACCACGTGGAGCAATGGTTAGCATGTCCGCCTTGCATGCAAAAGGTCCTGGGTTCAATCCCTACTCCGACCGAACACCATTTTTTTTTTAATTTTTGTATTTATATTATTAAATGAAATTTTTACAATGAAACTTCGAAATGTGTGTTATTAAAGATTTACAGTCAGAAAAGAACAGTGCTTGATATAAACGAAATGGACTGAGCTTTTGGATAATTTTTTTTTATTGCAAAAATAACAATTTTGTAGCAAAAAACTGTTTTTGGTATAAAAGCTTGAAATGTTGGAAGGAATTCAAAAACTCTAACAAAAGAAGAACGTGGAGTTGAGTATAAACATGCATAAATAATTTTATAATATACACATAAATTTAGTTAGCCGTGAACAGTTTTTTACTAGCATTTAACACCATCTTAAATGCATTTAAAACTTATCGTGTTTTGTACTTAATTTCATTTTTACCCTTAAGGCCGGTATTAAGTTGGCATTATCGTTCTAAAATGACCCTGTTTTGCCTTTTACTTTTCTTTAATAATTCATTTTAAAGAAAATAACCTTTTTCAATTTTTTAGCAAAACTCGAACTTAATGCCCGCTTCCGAATGTCTATTCTCTTTACACGAGTATTCAAATTAAATAATATTTGGACTTTCCGAAACAACATACAAGCAGTTTCACAGAAATTGCTCTCTTTTGATTCTCTCGCTGTGTTATGTTGATATCTTTCGTCAACCCTCCCGGTTTCCATCTCTATTTCTTTCTCTACACCCTCAAAAAATCGCTTCTTTAACATATGTTCCAAACATATTTTGCAGAAACATAATGCCGAAACATTAATATGTTTGTTTTATGTGAACATATTATATGTTTGGAAGCATTTTGAGCCCAAAAATATTATATGCTTGGAAGAATTTTTCGCAAAGACGATTGTGCTCATACCCTAACATACTCGCAATTTTCACTTCCACGAAATATTTTAGTTCTTGGCACCTTTTTCTGTAATACAAATAATGTTGAAGAAATTATTCACTTTTATAATTTTTTTTAAATTTTACCTTTCGCCTGCACGGAGAATCGAACCGAGGACCATACACACACACTATCCACTGGGCTACGTAGCTGTTATAGTCACCAGTAGATAATTATCGTTATAAGTTACATTTATATAGCATAGTTTGCAGCGCCCACGAGCCCATGCAAACATAACATTATTTAACAGAAACATACATTTGTTTGCCACGTGGAGCAGTGGTTAGCATGTCTGCCTTGCATGCAAAGGGTCGTGGGTTCAATCCCTGCTCCGACCGAACACTTTTTTTTTTAAATTACACATTTATATTTATACTATATTAAATTTTTATAATGAAACTTTGAAATGTGGGTTATTAAAGATTTATAGTCAGTAACAGTGCTTGATATAAACGTAATTGACTGATTTTTGGATAAAATATTATTTTTTATTGCAAAAATAACAATTTTGTAACAAAAAACTGTTTTTGGTACAAAACTTTAAAATTTGGAAAGAATTCAAAAACTAACAAAAGAAGAACGTGGAGTCGAGTATAAACATACATAAATAATTTTATAATATAAACATAAATTTATTTAGGCGTGAACAGTTTTTTACTAGCATTGAACACCATCGCTCTAAAATGCCTCTTATTTTTCTTTAATAATTTATTTTAAAGAAAATAAACTTTTTCAATTGTTTTAGCTGCAAAACTCGAACTTAATGCCCGCTTTTATATTTGAAGGTGTCCGTCAACTCCTCGTGGACTACTTATTAATAAAGAGGAACTAAACTTTGTTTTTATAGATTTTACTGTGTAATTTTTCACTATTTCCTCCTTATTTCATTTTACTGTCCCAACTCTAAAAAGAGTATAGTACCCTTTCGTTATTTTTATGAAGACCCCTGATTTCTTTTAACGAACCAAGAAAAAAATTGTGCCCATAATGCCAAAATGATAAACAAAACACATGTCCACACATACATAAAATGCTGCTCTCAGGCGAAAACATATGCTGGTTGGTTTTCAAATGTCTATTCTCTTGGTTCCGAATGTCTATTATCTTTATTCAAATTAAATAATATTTAGACTTAAGCATATCAAATTTTTGGCCTTATCAAAAAACAGTTTTCCGAAACAACATACAAGCGGTTTCACAGAAATTTTTCTCTTTTGATTCTCTCGCTTTGTAATGTTGATATCTTTCGTCAACTCTCTCGGTTTCCATCTCTATTTCTTTCTTTATACTCTCTCTATCGCTTTGAATAAAATATCACAACATATGTATGTTTAGTCGAAATTTGTAAATTTATATATGTTTGCATTCACACATATGAGCTTAAAAACCATTGCGTTGACTAAACTACAAGAGTAGCTTAACCAACAGAGGAAAGAATGTTTGTCAAATTTATTTGGGCAAAGCCCAATAGACTGTAAGATGGTTGGATGGACGCACGTTTCGGAATTACCACATTCCTCATCAGCACGCTCAAAATAACCCCTCAAATCGATGATTTTAAAGTTTATTTCGGCAAAAGCCCACTATCATAAACCTTTTTTCGGAAGGTTCAAGTGTGGTTCACTTTGGGTTTGGTGAACTACCAGAATTTGTTCTGATAATTGGTTGATAGGTTTGCTGCATGTAGAGGATGCTTATGAGGAATGTGATAATTCCGAAACGTGCGTCCATCCAACCATCTTGCGTCTATAGGGCTTTGTACAAATAAATTTGACGAAGATTCTTTTCCTCTGTTGGTTAAGCTACTCCTGTAGTTTAGTCAACGCAATGGTTTTTAAGCTGAGATCGAAATAACAAATATAATTCTCTTAAATTTTAGTTAATCTATATACAATGTTATAATCTATATACAATGTTTAACTAAAATTTAAGAGAGTTCATTTTTACAACACCATAAGATTTATATACCCCTACCAAGTTAAAAAGTCAGTATTATTTTGGTTTACTTGCTTATTTTTTGGGAAACCCGATAATAAAAATTGGTTAACAGTCTCTTTAACATGTCGACGACTAAACTATTTTTAAATCAATCATTCCACAGTACAGAGAAATTAAATAATAAAAGGAACAACAAACCGTTTTACTATTATGAAAATTTTACAATCAAATTAAACTTTCTTTAAGCAAAAGTACTTTATTATAACAACTTATGATGAAAGTTCTTAATACAATGTTTTTGTGAATAAAAATTATGACCACGTGGAACAAGAAAGTAGTTTATTTTAACTCGCTTTTTGGACGTTTTGACTTTTCCTTAGTTTTTTATTCATTGTAAGTATATTTTTCACATATCTTGCTGAAAAAATGGTAGGAATAATGAAAATTGTTAAAAATGAACATGTAATAAAATATAATTTTTTAGCTCTTTAAATTAGCTTGTAACTTACCATATTTGGGGGCATTTTATTAAATGGTGTAAGGAATTCAACTTTTCTTAGATAAACGAACCTCATAAAGTTTGTACCTGAAACAATTAGAGAAATAATGAATTAAGTAATATATTAACTCATAAAATTGTGTTGGTATCGATGTGAAGGACAAAAATACAATAAATATTCTTGTTAAAAGAAAGCCAAAGTTTTAATATAAAACTTACAAATTCTCTATTACATTGTACGCTGAGGTTAAAAAGTTATCGAAATTCATTTGGGGTTACTCGGAAATTAAATATTTATTTTTTACATTAAATAAAAAACATTAAATTGGTTTCCAAAAAATCTAATTAAAGAAATAATATGCATAAAAAATTAAATATTTTGGTTAAAAGAATGTTAAAGAAAGCTTACCAATTCATAAAAATGTTTCCAAATTGTTATTCTGAAATTAAATATTTGTTTTTTACATTAAAAATATTAAATTGGTTTCCAAAAATATTCGATTAAAGTAATACTAAAATAAGGTATTAAAAACCTGTAATTTTGATAATAAAACGGTCATAAAAACGTAAATATTCTAGTGAAAAGAAAGCCAATTTGTAACAGAAAACTTACCACTTCTCTATTAAATTATACGCTGAGGAGAAATATAAAAATTTGCCCGAATCCATCTGGGGTTGCTCTTAAATTAAATATTTTTTTACAACAAAGAAAAACATGAAACTGGTAAAATAATAATAATAATAATAATAATTAGCAAATAATAATATACATAAAGAATATTATTTTTTAAAAGAAAACCACATTGAAAAAAGAACACTTACCTATTTATGATTAAACTATATGCTGAGGTGTAACAAACAAGTTTCCAAATTCATCTGGAGTTACTCTGAAATTGAATATTTATTTTTTACATTGAATAATAAAAATTAAATTAGATAAAACAATTTCAATATACTTTCCATTTCAGCATTTTCTCCTAAATATTGAACATTCTTAATAACTTTTTTTAAGCTACCGATCATCACTTCGCCATCGTACATCTCACCGCTAAAATATTAATAACTTTCTTTTAAAAGTTTTAATATACAAACACCAATATATGTCTCAAAAAACCAAAATATTCCATACCTTTATATCCCCTTTACTCTAAAAACAATACTCTTAAATGCATATCAGTATAAGAACAATGAAACGTTTAACTTAAAATTAGCAAAAACTTCATGAAATGATATCTACCCATTTTTGACGAAAATGTCTATAAATTTAATCACATGTGAACTAAAAATATTTCATTGAGAAATATTGTACCAACTAATATTAACTATAGCAATTGCCAGTAAGAAATTGCTATCCGCTTTCAAGTTCAATTTTCGTAAAAACATATTTTCTCATACAAAAACTCTTTATAGTAAATTATACTTATTATTTAGAAAGTATTTTACATTTCATAAGTAGTTTTATAGTATGACGAAAGAATTTTTAACTACCAGTTAAGAAAATTTTTAAGGAAATTTCCATAGTATTTTGTAGGCTATGAACTAAACGATTACTACTTAAAATTTGTAAAATTTCCTTTCGAGTAGTTAATTTTCGTTGAAGATACGAAAAATGAACTAAAATTCTGGAAAATTCTTGTAATAAATTATTGTAAAAATCTGCTTAAATTTACCAGACACTTTTTTTCTGTGTATCATAAACTTTTTTTTCGGAAGTTTTAAGTGTGGTTCACTTTGGGTTTGGTGAACTGCCAGAATTTGTACTGATAATTGGTTGTTGTTGTTGTTGTAGCCCTTTGGAATTGGTATTTTCGAGTATTTTGGGAAATAAATTTGACAAACATTCTTTTCCTTTGTTGGTTAAGCTACTCTTGTAGTTTAGTCAACGCAATGGTGTTTAAGCTGGGATCAAAACAACAAATATGATTTAAGTACAAACTAACACTAACAAAACAAAAATAAATGAAATAATTTAATAAAAAATTTAAGTTGCTTTGGAAATTGTATTCTCCTATATATATTATAGGAGAAATATTTTCATAATTATTGCAAGGAGGTGTTTATGAAATATTAAAATGGCAACTTTAGTTAATCTCAAATATGATGGTGTATAGTAAAAGCTTTTGTATTTTGCTATTACAAAATATTGCTTATTTTAGTACGATTTATAGCTGATATAAGAGATTAGCGTCTTATAACCGTAGCGATTTCTAATTTTTTAAAATGTCTAAATATATGCCACATTGAAGAAAGTTTCCCTTTGACCGGGATCTCGAGATCCCGGGAAATTCAAAAAAATTTTCCGCTTTTCCCGGAAATGGAAAAAATCCGCGGAAAAACCCCTAACTGGATCATAAATGCAAGAAATGTAATTAAAGAATTAATACATACACTATCTCAAACAATTGTCCGTGCACCAAACTGTTAAAGCTATTTTTCGTTGTATCTCCAAAACTATATGTCCGATCCGTTTCAAATAAGTTGTAGTTTATAGTTCTTAAATTTGTTTAAATAATTTCCACTTCAAAAAGTTAAAAAAGTATTTATTTTTATTTAATAAAACAACTTAATGTTAAAAATAAAAATATAAACTCAAAAATTTGTCCGTACAGCTTTAAATTAAATTATATAGGAGCTGTTTTAATATCTAGTATGATGTCCCTTTGCCGCAATTACTTCCTTTAAACGGGATTTCATTGATAAAGCAAGTGTACTTGTAGTCTCTGTTCAATATTTCTCCATTCCTCTAGGATGACATCCTTCAACATTTGTTTATTTGTTATTGTACGTTGTCGAATTTTTTTCTCTAAAACTCCCCATAGATGTTTTATGGGGTTAAGATCTGGACTCTGGGGAGGATGTGGAATCACTTCTTTCACATTGTTCCGTAACCATTCTCTTACAATCATAGCAGTGTGCTTTGGATCATTGTCATGAAGAAACCGATACTCTTTTTTCTATACCCAATTTCGTAGCACTTGCTCTTAAGTTTCCTTTTAAAATATTTAAATATTGAAGTTTGTCCATTGTGGTTTCAATAAATGTACGATTTCCTGTACCTCCTGCCGCCATCGCTCCCCACACCATTACACAGCCACCACCATGCCTCACAGTTGCTTTTAAATTTTTTTGACTGAAGCGCTGTATTTTGTTTCCGTCACACAAATCGTCTGCCATCTGACCCAAAAATATTAAATTTACTCTCGCCTGTAAATATAACTGTTTTCCAGAAGTCGTCTGGCTTATTAACATATTTCAGGGCATATTCCAAACGTAGCTTCACGTTCTTCTTTGAAATGAAGGGTTTCTTGCGGGGTACACGGGCCATATATTGGTGGTTATGGAGAAAATTCCGAATAGTTTGGGAACTAACAGTAATTTTTTCATAATTTTCCATGTTTTCTGCGATTTGCACTGCACTTGTTTTTGGATCATTCTTCACCATTTGCTGTACGGAAGATCGAGGTCTACTCACTTCCTCAGCGATTTCTCGTAAACTTTTGCCCTCATTATGCATTTTAATAACTATTTCTTTTATGGCAGTTGGTATTTTTGTATGTTTTGATTTGTTTGCACTCATTTTGGATTAAAATTCGATATTCCATCAAAAACACGACGTAATAGGAATTGGCAAGAACCGTAATTAACGTTGGAGTCACAAATTTTAAATACCGTTACTTGTGAGTGTTGTATATTTCACGTTTTTAAACTGTACGGACAATTTTCTGTTTAAACTGTACGGATAGTTTCTGAGATATGACAAAATATATTTTTAAAAGTTTGCTATACGGACAATTGTTTGAGATAGTGTAGCTGCATTTTGTGTTTTCGATGTCGCTCAACAAAACAATTGCAAATGATATGCACCTATAATCTTTAAAATGAATAAATTTCAAAACCACTGCTTTTTCCTTCCCATTTTCTTGTATTCTGATATATTTTCTGTAAAATGAAGTAATTTTCTGGTCTCGTATATAAGTTCGACTATATTACGCATGACATACCAACCAAATTCCTATCTACATCAACTGTAAATTATTATCTTACATTTATCCGTGAGAATAGCGGCTCATATATAATGCTCAACGTAATTGTCTCTTCCCATATAATATATTTGCCTATTATGAAATATTGAAATATTTTGGGCAACAAGTGACTTTTTGGAATTGCAATAAATAAATGTTTGTTTTTTTTTTTATCGTTTATATCGTAAAAACAATGTGTAGTTAAAATAGTTAACTTCTTTGTGAAGACATTTTTGGAAGTGCTTTTAAAGTTGTGCCTTTGGAACAACTCCCAACTGGTACAGGACTAGTCCCTGGTGTGTATGGACCAGTCCCAGTTCTGATCAAAACGTATGGAAGGGTTTGTCATTGACGGAGTAAACTTACATTTTAGGACGCGTCTTGGACTCATCCCAAAGGACACGTCCTGGGACAATTTAGCAGGAGCAACCCATAAACAGGTCCTCATGAACCAGTCTCGGACAAACTCTGAGAAATCTGTTTCAATTTGGGCTCCTAATCGAACCCGAAATGAAAAAAAATAAACTTTTGAAAATGTCGAACAAAAGGTTATTCTGATCATTTTATTTCACTAAATGTGAAAATTGCAACTAACTGGAGCACAGGTACCAGTTCTGTGGTAGGTCCGTCAGTGGCAATTTGCACCAATTTCCCGTAGGGTACTTTTAGTTGCTTTATTATAAATTGATTGTCGAGTTATTTTGATGTCTATTTTTTTATTCAATTTTATGAAATAAAACATTAGTTGAACCTATAAGTTCAGTCTATAAAGTTTTAGCTAGGGGGGCTATAGCCCCCCCTAGGAAAATTGTCTAGGTACGCTAATGATTTTTGTTAGAAATTTTAGAAAAGTGTTTTCCTATGACGTAAACATATAATATAAAATATTGAATTATATCTTTTTGTACACTATTTTCAGCTTAGGGACAGATCGCAGTTCTATATTCGTGGCCATGTGCATTCTAGTGCAACAACTCCGTGCAGAAAAGTATGTTGATATATGTACAACCGCTAGAAAAATAAGATCTCAAAGACCAAGGCTAATTGACACATATGTAAGTATTATTAGTCTAAGTTCACCAAATTTATTTCTAAATCAAACATTTTCGCACTTGCAGGCACAATACGAGTTCCTATACCGCGCAATAGTCAACTACGCCGATCTTCATAAACTATCTTCCGAGTGAATGTTGTCAAGTTGCTGATGTTTATTATTTATATGAAGCCATAAATCAAGTATACACACAGAAATTATATTTTATTACATCCATTCATTTTGTAAAAAATCTCGCGTTCAATTTGTAAGTTTAAAAATACTTTGAATAGTATTGTACAAGTGGTAGTATAATATGTTAAGCAGATAACCAAAGGACATTAAGAATAACATTTTATATGTATAACGAATAAAAAAGTTTTATACAGAAATAAATTGTATTTATTACATGAGTCTCTTAATTTACACCTCGCTTCTTTTTTTCTTCTTCTTCTTTGAAATTGGTTAACGGGCCTAAAGTCTCACCTAAAGTAGTATAGTATTCAAATTCGTCCGTTTAATGTACCAAATTTTACAACTAAATTTATAAAAATAAGCAAGCCTAACTAAAATCAATTTTCCCCAAGTTTCCTTTATTATAGAAAGCTTACCATATATAAAGTCCAAAGCAACACTTCAAAGGTGATGCCATCCAATTTTTGTTTACGCTTTGGTACATCAGCTTATATCTAACTGAACTAATTTCGAAAAAATCTGAATTTTTGGGAGTAAAAAAATCAGAACCTACACACACATATACTTATGTAAAACCAAATTATTGCACTGAGTCTTCCCAGCGAAGAAAACCTATAGACACAAACAAAAATTGATTTGATGTCAGTCATGAAAAATCGTGGATTCAATCATTTTTTAATTGAAATGTCTTCAATCACGACCATTATAGTATCAATCACCCAATTTGATTGAAACCCAACACAATTTTGTTTTTAATTGAATCTATTAAAATTTTAATTAATTTTGCGTCAAAAATCTATCAACTATTTGATTGATTCAATTAAATAATTTTTTTTTTATTTAAGCAAATTTTACAATACATGCTATGCTTATATAATACTACAACTAGTCTCTTAATTAAGAAGTGACTAACTAGTAGTTTAGGCAGATAATCTTATAAAAGTATTATAAAAGTTTATAAAAGTCTTTCGTTGTGCTTCTTTGCGCGATTTGTGATCTCTTCTTTCACGGTTGTTACTTGAAGATCTCGAAATAATTAATTAATGACAATAAAATTTCAATTAATATAGGGCGCACCCGTTTGAAATAAAAGATACGACATAAAAAGCTACTTGAAGAACGTGATTCTTCCAACGCATCCATAACGTCCCTCCTTTTAATGAAACTAGGAATGAAAATAAGATTTACACTTTTAAAACATCAATACGGTACTCACATCCTCAAAAACCATCGCCTCTGTAACATATACTCCCAAGAATATTCCGCTTCAAGTATATATATTTTCATAATTTGTTAAAAAAAATTGTCTGTACTGCGCAAAAATGTTATCTTTTTGCGCAGTACAACATTTGTATGTGTTCAGCGTTGTGCTAAAAATTTAGTCAGTGGTGTAATTATTATTATTATAAAGTTGCCTAATGCGCCTTGCAGACTATCCCCCATATTCATAAAAGTCAACGTAAACTTTAAACCTACTATTACCATACAAATTAGTTCGATAAACTGTCAGTAAATTATTATGAATATGGGCATATAAGTTTATCCGGACGACAGTTGTCGTGTCGAACATATCCCATATATTGGCCACATTACAAGTTAAGTCCGAAGACAAAATCGATACTGCTGCATGTTTATGGGATCGATAACACATTTACCGATTACTTAAGCGGACCTTAGACGGTCGGATAAACACTCCGACAGAGGTTCGTCTATTTGTTGTGTGTTCGTTCAAGTTTTGCCCTTACACTGCACGAACAAATGTGATGACTACATGAATCAATAAGAAGAAGCATAAACAAACAATGAAGTTGTATGAAGATTTATGGGTGAAACCATTTTTTACTGAAAAAATGGAAGAAAATCCTGGTATATGTGTCAAAACAATGATTCCTGAAGTAATCCACATTTAATATATTACAAATTACTTTATGAATTTCAAAATACTTGTCGCCTGGTTTTCCATTGATTGGAAATGGAATTTTCCACGTTTTTGCCACAATACTGATTTAGATTTATATATTTCTTTAATTTTCAAACAGAATTGGCGATCCATCATTAATTTCATTGCAGAAATGCCTGTTTTTAATGTAAAAATAAATTTGTCTTTGATAATGTTTGTCGAACATCCCCTTACACTCAATGATTTGTACCTCCCAAACAGAAAAAAACAAAGTTGTTTTGATTTTATGCCAACACGTCCCCGCGACAGCCGAACACGACTTTATACTATCGGATTTGTCGCCGCAACGTGTTGTGTCGCAGGGTTTATCCGACCGTATAAGGTGCCCTTTAGTCATCGCCGACAAGTCATATCGATTGGACCAAAAACAATGGAAGATGAAGATGGGAAAATGGCAGCAGAGGGTATCAAACCATTGACGGTGTTCGATGCAAACGTGTCGTTTATGATTTTTTGTTCCACAAATTAAACTAAGAATAAAAAGAAATTTATATCAGGGAATGACGTAGAAAAATCGGTCAAATGTTTCTCATTATTATTTACACAAAATTTAACATCATTTGTGAGTTTTTAACAAAAAATATTGCAAATTAAAAATGAACGAACGTGTATGTATCGAACACCGTAAATGCAACTTTTGGTATGACGTCGCCCATTTTCCCGTCTTCATCTTCCATTGTTTTTGGATTGGACACACTGAAAGATTCTTTACAAACACAGACATTCCGTCCGGAAAAACGTATAGTCTGTAAGGCGCATAACACTGTACATAGCGGTTTGCTGATTGACATATCGATGAGTGTGTGAGTGGCCACTACATTGTCTCACTGCACTTGTTGTTGTCCATTTGCTGAATAATGACAGCAATGACGATTGCAGTGACGTTTGATGCAACTTGACTTCAATTCATGTTGATCTAATCGATCATACCGATAAAAACCATTGACGATAAAACCGCATTGTTATAAAAGATGAACATTAATTTGCATTATTCAATAAAACCTAAACGTGAATTTGAAATAGAACTAAATTCTTTTCTATTGGCATTAAAAACGAAAAAAAAACACGGATTGTGTTAAAAATTAAAATTGGACAGTGTACTTTTGTGAAATTTTTAACCTAGAAAATAAAATTTGTTTGAAAACATCTAAAGTGCAAAAAATCAAAGTGCAAAGTGTGTAAGTGGAACATTAAAAAATAAATTCATACCAATTCAAAACCATTGTGTGGTTCGGCAAGATCAATAAACAAAACACAACATAAAAAACGAAATCAAATATCAAAAATTTATATATTAACAAAATTTGAAAAAATAAAAAAACGGTTCGGTACGGCAATAAATAACAAAAACAATTAATAAAAAAGAACATTCCGGAAATTTTTGGAACCGTTACTACGGTAAAGTTTATTCAGCCACACAACATATTGGTGGACAGACATTTGGCGCTGAGAACCAATACACACACCTTTACACTAAAACACGCATACACACATATACCAGCTACAAAGTCAGTACCCATTAAAGGTCTGCACAAGCATATCTGAATTTTCAAATTTCAAAACGTTCTAACATCATCAAATAAACAAATATCAGAACATAACCCACGCATACTTGGTTGCAAACGAACGATGTTTTGAAAGTTCTATTCGAAACCAAGCATTAAGGTTGCAAGCATTGTAGAACCTGTGCGCATGTTCTAAAGTGCTTCCAACATGTTGTTATGCTTTCAACTTCTTTGAACAGAGCTGAAAACAAAAAAATTAAATAGTGGAGAAGTTGGTGCGTAGTTATTCAACTGTGTGTGTGTGCAAGGAAAGTTTGTAAGCCATGGATTCCCCGCACGTAAGTTTTTTTTGTATTAAAGGTGGTACAAGTTTACCATGTTATTTTAAAGAAGGAAAACTTATTGAATTGATGCTTTTTTCTTTTTAGTTATTTTAGATTTTGCAAATAATTTCGTAAGCTTATATTATTTTTGTACTTTTATTTGTCGCTCGTTTATATATAAAATATCACATGGATTTTAAAAATAGTTGTTTCTGTTGTATAAATTTCATATTCTATGATACTTCCGTGGAATAGCACAAAGTTAAGATTCAAATTAGAAGAAATAGAATAGGAGATCGTTCAATTAGTTTGGCAAATATAGCTAAATTTGTGAAAAACGGGTAAAATATTTATTTGGGAGCTATATCCAGGGGGCTAATCACTGCATTCGATATCGAATTCATAATCGTATCGAAAAAATTGTCGATACGATTAAAAGTTTGGATCACGGCATTCGATCGAAATTTGATGCAATTTCTCTAGCATTGCCAACAGCAAAAAACGAAACAGAATGTAGAAAAACACATGTTTTTGAAGATTTCAAAGTAAAAAGTAAATTGTAATGCATTATATCTTATAGACCCATATGTCTTTTTACATTCCTCCGAATTCCTTCCTAATTGGAGGATGAGATGAATATAAAATAATTCGGCGACAAATAAGGAATAAAAGTGCACATTGTTATTGGGGTGTAAGTACATGAGTTCGAAATGGTGGGCACTGTTAGAAAGTCACCTTTGGAGACTCAATTTCGGCTGACGAAGGAGGTGTTCAAATTGAAAATAATTTTTGGTGACATTCTATTGCTTTACAATTGTCTGCCGTCTTAAAACTTTTTGCCAGTGGTAGCCTTTATCATTCTCTATTCTTACCAGGTGGTCCAGAAGCGTTATGTTGTCATGAAATGGTACGGTAATTGGTTGATCACAATCTCTTGGATATCGATCTAGCATGTGCACTTTATATATGGTTCTTTGCCAAGCTAGGACGCTCGCTCCCGAACTCGACTATGACCAATTTTTGTTTAACGTTTATTGGTGTTGCATTAGTCCTAAATATTCAAAAAATGTTCATTATATATAAATTTACTACCAATTAACAACAATTCGAACTAAAACTAATATATTTACTATTCCTATATGGCGAAAACAATGTAAAAAAACAAGTGAAAATGTTTTACGATTGCAATTTACCAATCGAAAAAATTGTCGATCAAAAAAACTCGATATCGACTCCCGTGATCCGAAAAATTTAGATTTCGAGCAAAAGTTCTCGATATCGAATGCAGTAATTAGCACCCAGATGTGAATAAGATCGGTTCGTATATCTGAATTCGCAATTTGAGTAAGTAACTTTGGTCAACAAAATCAAGGAAAGCTTCATCTGAAGTAGTTAATGGCGATGACACTGGCGGTTCTTCTTCCCAATTAAATTCTGAGCTCTCTAGCGCTCGTTTACACCTATTAATAGTTTCTCAGATATATCAAACTGGAGAAGTTTGCTGGTTGGGGGAAATAAAAATTAAGCTATTTTATAAAACATTTTGATATTTGTATCTACGATTTTTTCTAAATGCTTCAATAAAACTTCTTCAAATTGCTTTGTTTCAGTACTTGCGGATTCCTGAGATGTAACATAGCATTTATAATTTGCCAAATTCGAAGTGGTTTTGGATTGCAACTGTACACATTTAGACATAATCGACTAGCGACTATTCCTTCTACAACAACGCCATTATCGTCCTTAACCTGGCCAAAAATCTCCCATACTTTACTTCTTCCTTTCTTCAAATTAACCGAAAATTTTCCGTTTAATATATTTTGTTTAATTCCTGAATATTGAGGGTCTGAATGATTGTATGTCTAAACTTATACTATTTGTTAGTATATTTATAACAATATTAAAAAAATAATCACATGGATTCTATATATAGAATAAACGGTCGTGATAAGGTGTCCGCAAATATAAATAGAAAATTTAACTAACCGAGATGCAAACCAAATCGGTTTTGCCAAAACCACCTAATGGGCCAATTATAATTTGTCCAAATTTTATTGTCGGTTCAGATTTATATATAACTCCTATAGTCCGCTTTTCCCAAATTTGGCCATAAAACTCTTATTTATAAACCAATCTTACTCAAATTGCGAATTCACATATACGAACCGATCTTATTCACATCTGGGTGCTAATTACTGCGTTCGATATCGAGAACTTTTGCTCGAAATCTAAATTTTTCGGATCACGGGAGTCGATATCGAGTTTTTTTGATCGACAATTTTTTCGACTGGTAAATTGCAATCGTAAAACATTTTCACTTGTTTTTTTACATTGTTTTCGCCATATAGGAATAGTAAATATATTAGTTTTAGTTCGAATTGTTGTTAATTGGTAGTAAATTTATATATAATGAACATAGTACGGGAGGTAGGTAGTCCGGGAGCTCCATGCCCGATTTCTATCCAAGAAAGATCATTAGAAAAGTGTTGGTTATGTAAATAGTGTCGCCCAGGAATTGGACGATTTATACCAACAATTTAAATACCAAAATTATGAGATTTTAAGGGTTATTCGAGAGTCGGATTTGGATATTGTACATGTGCCATATGTAGCAGACAAGTGTTTTTTTTTCGAATTTTCTGATCTGTATTTTGTGTTCAAAGGTAAGCTCATGGACTATGTACCACAAAATTCTTCAATGAACTCCCCCTTTAGCAGCACATTTGCTGTTTCTCATAGTCGCGCAGATACGCAGAGGCAAAGCTTCCTAAGATCTCCCTTCCAAATTTCAGTGGTGACTACATGGAATGGGTGCCCTTTAGGGACATATATTTGTCGCTTGTGCACAACAATTCATCTGTTACGAAGGTCCAGAAGTTCTTTTATTTGAAATCAACTCGTTCAGGAGAAGCTTCCGGCCTGATTCGATCTATATCTGCGACCGAAGCCAACTACGACTCAGCATGGTTAATTTTGGAGGCCAGATATCATAATAAAAGGATGATAGTAGGTACACTAACATCCAGACTTTTCAACATCCCTAGGTGCGATGGCTCCTTTCAGAGCATTAAGACTTTACTTGACATTACTAAGGAATGTTTATCCTTACATTCTAATATGGACATTGACACTGGCAGTTGGGACCCTATTCTTATTCACTTGCTCAGTCAGAAACTAGATTTGCCAACTAGAAGGGAATGGGAACATTCATTGAAATCTTCGACGGATATACCGAGTCTGCAGGAAATGTTTTCTTTCTTAGAAATTACGTTTCGCACATTAGAGTCATTGAGTGATGGTCAGACCAGATTTCCGGACTCAAAGTTTAACTATAGGAACAAAAGGGTCTCAGTTAATTCTACCACCGCTTCTAGAAACAGACAGGCACTGTGCAACTTTTGCCAGAAAAATGATTTCCTTGGTAAATTTTATAAGTTTATGGCTCTCCCCATGGTCTCGAAGAATGAGTTCTTGTCGACCAAAGGCATATGCCGTAATTGTTTGGTAATTGGACATCTTGATATGCATTGCCCCTCCTCTTTCCGATGTAGCACTTGCAGGGAACGACATCATACAATACTTCACAATGAAGTCAGAAATCTTTTGCAGACGTCGAATGTTGAGGTACCCACCAATGCTTCTATTGAAATTTTGGACCGCCAACAATTTTCCACCCATAATACGAATATTTATCCGAACGTCTTTCTATACACTATACGGTTGCAAGTGAATACGGACCATGGTCGATTCCCGCTACGTGCTTTATTGGATCCAGGATCCCAAGGTACCCTAATCTCCGAGTCCGCGGTACAGTTGTTGGGCATAAAGAAGAATAGGTCATACTGTAGAATTTTGGGTGTTGGTGAGGATAACGAGAATATTTCCAGATACTCGATTGATCTAGATTTATGGTCTTGCCCCGTTCTATTGTGCACTGCTTTAGTGTTGAATAATATTTCTTCTTATAGACCCAATTTTGCTCACCGAATATCATTTCCTAATGAATATGTGAATTCGGATAACATAGCCGACCCGTTTTATTTCAAATGTGATTCTGTCGATATTATTCTCGGATCGGATATAATCTCTAGAATAAAAATAGCACAGCAGTCATTCATACATAACGGTGTTTTCTTTCAGAACACTCATTTTGGTTGGGTGTTCTAAGGGTTTCCAACGACAACTCCAACAAATGCTTTACATGTAAATCACGTGAATTTAGATACTGTTTTACGCTCATTTTGGGGCCAGAAGAGGTGTTAGAGGAAAGGAAATTGACCGAAGAGGAACAGTTGTGCGAAGATTTCTTCACGAGAACAATGGGACATTCGTCAGATCGGTTTATTGTTAGCTTGCCGTTTAGGTCCCTTTTGTATGGCAAGGGTCTTCCAGGCCTTCATAATAATGTTTTTGGTGCGCTAAAACGATTGCAGCACTTAGAGAAATCATTTTCTAGGCGATCCTCGTATGCCACAGAATATTTTCGTTTTATGTCCGAATATGAGTAATTGGGTCATATGACAAAAATTGGAACTTACCCGAAGGACGTTCGCAGGGAGTCTTATTTTTTGCCCCACCACGGTGTATTTAAAGAGGACAGCACCACGACTATGTTAATAGTGGCTTTCGACGGCAGCAGTCACTTGAATGATCATAAGTCCCTAAATGAGGAACTTTCTCTGGCCCCCATTACAAAGTGATCTGCCACAGATAATGACGAGATGGAGGCGGCATAGGTACGCCTTTAGTGCAGATATCGAAAAGATGTTCCTGCAAATTGACGTGTGTCATGAACATCGTCCATATCAGCAAATACTATGGCGACCTAGTCCATCTCATGAAATTTGCATTTTTCAGTTGAATACGGTGACATATGGTACCACAAGCGCACCATATCTTGCGATTCGGGTACTGAGACAGTTGGTGGCGGATTTTAGGAATGAATACCCGTTGGAGGCCAATGTGGTGCTTTGTGACTCATACGTTGACGACATACTCTCTGGGGCCGACACTATTGATGAGGCCATTTCGCTTCATAGAGGTTTGTGTTCATTTTTGAAGTTAGGCGGTTTTAACCTTCGAAAATGGATAACGAACTCGAAGGAGCTATTAGTAATGATACCAACGGAGTATAGGGATTCTTCAGTAACGCTAGATTTTGATAAGGACAATATTGTTAAGACTTTGGGCGTTCAATGGAACACTTGTGAAGACTTTTTTTCCTTCAGTGTTAACATTAGGACTGGAGACGTGATTTCCAAGCGATCTATTCTATCCGAATCCGCTCGTTTGTATGACCCTTTAGGATGGTTAACCCCTTCGACATTGCTCGCTAAGAGTCTATTTAAGGAATTATGGGAGCGCGGCGGTAATTGGG
The DNA here is from genome assembly GCF_050003625.1 of Haematobia irritans. Taxonomy (NCBI): domain Eukaryota; kingdom Metazoa; phylum Arthropoda; class Insecta; order Diptera; family Muscidae; genus Haematobia; species Haematobia irritans. The sequence continues at coordinate 75,594,165 of NC_134400.1, read as the reverse complement.
ATGAAAAACTTCCTACTTTCTTGGAACAAAAGTGGATTGCCTATCGGTCAGGTTTACACGAATTTTCCAAATTGAGAATTCCTAGGAGGATAGGTACGGTTAATTATTCTTTGGTGGAGCTGCACTTCTTTTTCGATGCCTCGAATTTAGCATATGAAACAGTTTCATATGCTAAGGTAACTTCCTCATCTGGTGTGTCAGTAAACTTATTGCAAGCAACGTCAATTGTTTCACCAATAAAAACGGTGTCTATACCACGACTCGAGTTATGTGCTGCCACACTTTCAGCAAAACTAGCACGAAAGGTATTGCCCGCTTTTTTTTTTTTTTTTTTTTTTTTTATTAAGTCTATAGATACAAAATCCTTACAGACTAATATGTACAAACAAAGATAAAGATAACTACTGGTTTAAGTGTAAAATAATATTTCTCTTCAGAACAACTCGTTGCTCAGACAGATTTATAATGGCATAATATTTATTGAACTGAAGGCATAACCTTCGTAACGGATCGTTGTTTGCATAATCTGATCTATAATACGGAATTTTTAGCGGTTCAAAATTTCTGCTACATCTAACAGGTATGTTAAATGACAGTTTGTTGAGAAGAAACTCAGAATCAATTTCACCTTGAATTATATTCATTATGAAAGAAATATTTAACATAGTTCTACGACTTTGCAGTGAGGGTAATTTTATAAGATTTAGGCGAAATTGATACGATGGTAAAGACTGGCGATCCCAACCTCTGTGTCGAAGGCAGAATAGAAGAAATTGCTTCTGGACGGATTCAATCTTATTTGAGTGGATTGTATAATATGGATCCCAAATTATAGAACCGTACTCAAGGTTGCTTCGTACTAATGAAGTGTAAAGTATCTTGGTAATTGAGTAATCTCTAAATTCTTTACTCCAACGTTTCATGAATCCGAGAGTAACAAATGCCTTACTGATGGCCATAGACACATGTTGGCGAAAGTTCAGTCGCTGGTCCATTAGCAATCCAAGATCCTTGAAAGAATCTACTGCTTCCAGCTCGTTAGTCCTAATAGAATAACTCGACTCGAATACAGTTCTTCTCGAAAAGCGCATCAATTTACATTTCGAGATATTTAATTCCATTAAATTTGTCTCACACCAATCGTAAAAGTTATCAAGGTCGAACTGAAGATACCTTCGTTCGTCGGGATTATTATAGGAACGAAATATCTTTACGTCATCCGCAAACATAAGAATATTAGAAAATTTTACAACTGATGGGAGGTCATTGATGAATAGACAAAATAAAACAGGTCCGAGGTGGCTGCCCTGAGGAACACCCGAGGTAACAGTGATAGGTCTAGATGTCGCACTACCGAACTTAACATATTGTGTCCGACCAATTAAATACGAATGAAACCATCTCAATAAAGGATCGCTGAAGCCAATCATATCCAACTTATGTAAAAGGAGAGCATGATTGACTTTGTCGAAAGCTTTACTGAAATCAGTGTATATTGTATCTGTTTGAAAGCGATCCCTAAAAGCATCATTAACCAAACAAGTAAATTCCAAAAGGTTGGTTATGGTCGATCGTTTATTCCTAAAACCATGTTGATTCGCAGATAATAATGAAGAAATCTGATGGGAAATAGAACTTGTTAAGATCTTTTCCATCAACTTCGGAATGGCACAAAGATTCGAAATACCTCGATAGTTGCATGCGTCGTTTCGATTACCCGATTTAAATAAAGGCATTACATATGATTGTTTCCATATATTAGGAAGATTTCCTGACTTTAGTGACTTATTAAACAGTAAAGAAAGAGGATATGAAAGTATATCGGCACATTGTTTCAGAATACAGGACGGAATACCATCAGGGCCAGCATTAAATGTAGATTTCAGAGTTCTAAGATTACTTAAAATGGTGCTCTCATCTATGTAAGAGATATCAATTCTGTTACAGTTCCTAGTCATGTATGGATAGATGTTGTTACCATCATAACACTTATCCGAATATGTTGTAGCAAAGAAATCTGCAAATATATTAGAAATGTCTACATCATTGTCAGCAGTTGAGGACTTATATTTAAGATATGTTGGTAGGCCACTAGATTGGCGTTTTGAATTCACAAATTTGTAGAAAGACTTAGGATCAACTCTCAGTTGATCTTTCATTCTATTTAAATAGTCTTGATGAGCCAATTTATTCGCAATGTTGTATTTCGAACGGGCTATCGAATAGGTCGAAAAATCAAGAGCTGAACCTGATTTTTTGAGTCTTTTGTACATCTTGTTCTTTTGATTCTTCAGCTTCGATAGAACTCTGGTATTCCATGGCGGTCCAGAATTGTCGTTTATAATAATTCGAGGCACTGATTTGGATATGCAATCCTGTAGGATTGAGTAAAAACGGGATGCTAGTTCGGTAATATCATTAGAATCAAGAATATCGTCCCAATTTACGGCGGAAAGCAATGAATTTAGTATAGTATAATTCGTCTTAGCAAAGCAATACTCTCGGTTCGAATTGGTGTACCTAGATCGTGTGAGATTTGGGGCTGCAAGATGCAATATTATAGTAGGGTGATAACGATCTTCAGGTTGCGTTAAAGCATGACAGGATTCCAAACTTATATTAAATGTTCTATTAACAAACACCAGATCAAGTAATCTGCCGTGTGAATTGAAAATATCATTTATTTGAAAAAGGCCAAGATTAAGTAATGAATGAAGAAAATTATTAGAAATACTATTTGAGATTACAGGAATTAAACTCTCAGATTCAGAAGAGTGTAGCCAGGAGACATAAGGGAGATTGAAATCGCCTAAAACTATTAATGTATCAGATGACGATAATAAAGATTGAGATGCTGATGAAATAGCCGAAACGTGTTGAGAATAAATTTCGTCGTTCGATGAAGGTGGAATATAAGAACAAGAAATCAATAATGACATATTTTTCAAGAGAACTTTGACAATAACTATCTCAATACCAGTTATATCTTGAATTTGAATCTGTTCAGAAGGAATTTCAGCGGACACTGCTACCAATACTCCCCCACCTGATTTCTTCTCATTAATTTCGCGATCGCGTCTATATATTCTGTATTTCGAACATAAAATTTCCATATCATAAACATTTGGTTGAAGCCATGTTTCAGTAAATGCAATTATATGAAAATCGAAACCAAAACTGTCTGAATAAAGAGTTGACATTTTAGTGTTTAAACCTCTAACATTTTGATATACTAAAGAAATCTTGTTATCGAAAGCAGCAATTAGTTTTTTGGAACATTGTTTGAATTTTTTGGTAAATAGACAATATCAGTTTGTGCTGGTTCTTTATATATGTATTCCTTAATTAGAGCATTGGGTGGCCAAAATTCTGGATTGACCACTCTATCAAAAATGTCCTCAGGAACAATGATCTTAAACGATGCCTTGTTTCTTCTTTCACGATATTTGAATTTAAAAATGCTCAGTTCGATTTCAGTTTGTAACTTCGATTTAATATAATAGGCAATATCCTCGATAGTTGTTTCCGCAGCAAATTTAGCTGCAAACACAGTTTTCTTGGAAGACACCACTTGTAATGGTTTTGGTGGTATATTTGACAAAGGAGAAGTTAAAGGGGTGTGAAACCTATTGGATATAGATGGTGTCATAGTAATTAAAGACGAATTAGGAACAGTTAAGTTTGAACTTTGGGAATTTGCTGGATTACTCGTTGATGGATTTGATGTTTGAGGTGGTGGAATTGGCATAGCTAAATTTGTGGCCAATTCTGCGTTGAATACGTGCTGGATTGGTGTTATGTTAATGTTTGAATTGGTATTAAGATTAGATGTAGTTTCCGTATCTGTAGGATTTGATGGTTTTTTACGTTTTCGTAATGAATCTATGGGAGACTGCAGAAATTTTTCTAAACATGATGCATTCTCAAAAACTGTTTTATATTTTGCATATTTCTCAGTTAATGCAATGAGATCTTTATTAATTAGGTCGAATTCTGCACGGGTATTTTTAAAGAAGGCATAAAATTCCACGTCGTATATTTTGCAATTTTTACAGCACCATCGTAAGCCTTTATCTTCACGCAGATTGTCGGCAGTACGAGCCGCCAACTCAGCACATTTTGCATGGTATGATGAATGACACAACCAACAGGTAACAAATGGTTCTTCAATTTTCTTTACTGTACAATTCGCTTTTTCACAACTCATATTGGGATGTTATTATATTTAATAAGTGTATAGGTAAACGGTGTACGGTATCAGTATTCTGAATGGCTTGTGAATGGATAGACGATTATTGATAATTATGTTAAATGTTGTTACAGTTATTTAAAGTATAACTTTAGGCTGATTATTAAATTGTGAATGTGGTGACTTTGCGTGGTGAGTATTTAAACTCAACATATATTTATTTGTCAAACGTATCAGCTGTTGTTTGTTATTACCATTAATAAACATAAATCGGTTAACATACAAATATTAAGATTCCAGGAAATTTTCCAACGATGCAAAGTTGCAAAGATATAATAATAATTATTTTAAATGCGAAAACTTGCCACTATTTCAACGATGGCCTGCACACGATGAATATCACGGCTTCCTCTTCGGAAATCTGTAGCCAGGAAAACACAGCAGACTGTATAGAATGGTTCAAGTAAGTCTTTTTGTAGTTTTTGTTTGGAGCGAATAGAAACGCGTGTGATCAGCTTAACAGTCGATAGTATCTCTCTTTCTCTGGTATTCAAATTTCTGACGTTTTTTTCTGGAGTGACAGCTTTACCGTTCTTAGTTGTTTAAGAAAGCCTCCCTCGCGGTGACGGTTTATGTTGCTAACAGGGTTGCAGAAATACAGCGTTTGAGCACTCCCGCACAGTGGAGATATATCCCATCATCGCTGAATCCTGCTGATTGCGCCTCCAGGGGCCTTTTACCTCACCAACTAATAGAAAGTGATTTTTGGTGGCAAGGACCATCTTTCTTAAAGGAACCAGCGCAGTTTTGGCCGGACAATATTTCTAATCTTCATACTACAGAAGAAGAAAGGAAGACTTTGTCCTCTCAATCTACAAGTAAGATATATCCTAATTTTCTCACAAAGTTTTCTAGGTTCTCGACTCTAATTAGAGTGTTATCATTTTGCTTACTATTTTGCAATAATGCACACAATCTCCTGAAAAAGGAGACTGGTATATTGACTGCATCTATTTTAAGAAGGACTACTCAGTTAATTGCAAAGGTGTCACAGGAAGTTGATTTTTCTGATGATATTCGATATTTGATTCGAAGTGATGAGGCAAGGTAAAAACCCCTTATGAAATTAAAGCCTTTTATTGACGATTTCGGCCTGGTTCGTGAAACATCCTATACTTTTGGCGAAGTCCAACCCTCTATCAAAACTCATAATTTTAGACGCTTATGAAAAGACATTGCATGGAGGCCTTAATTTAACCATGTCTTATGTGAACAGGAGATACTGAATATTATCTGGCAATCAGTTAGCGAAATCTGTCATTCACAAGTGTGTTCGCTGCTTTAGGTATTCTGCGAAGACATCTGGTCAGGTAATGGGTAATCTACCAGCCGTCCGTTTGCATGCCACACGTCCGTTTAAACATTTTGGAGTCGACTATGCTGGACCCATTTCTATTAAGAATTCCTCTTTAAGGTCGGCTGTGATTTCAAAAGGTTATATATGTGTGTTCATTTGTATGGTTACAAAGGCCTTACATTTAGAACCAGTATCGAATCTGACGTCGGAAGCTTTTCTAGCCGCTTTTCGGCGCTTCGTTTCACGAAGACGTTGCTGCACCGACATTTATTCCGATTGTGGAACGAATTTTGTAGGCGCTTCGAAGGAGCTGAAAGTTCTTTTTAATAGGAGCAACAGATCATTACCACAGGACATTCAACAGGCATTGGCTATATCTGGCACTGAGTGGCACTTCATTCCACCTGCTTCCCCTAACTTCGGAGGTCTTTGGGAAGCAGGTGTAAAATCTGTGAAGTACCATTTGAAGAGGACCATGCATGATCGGGTTTTTAGTTTTGAGGAACTCTGTACTGCTCTTTGCCAGATTGAGAGTTGCCTGAACTCACGACCTCTATGCCCATTATCTTCAGACCCGCCCGACCTTGAGGCACTCCTGGGCACTTTCTCATAGGAGAACCTACTACCACAATACCGGAGGAAACGTTATTAGACCGCAATATCAACCATCTGTCGCGCTGGAAAGCAATTGAAAATTTGAAGCAACATTTTTGGAAAAGATGGTACTTAGAATACCTTAATCGCTTACAATCCAGACCAAAATGGCTTTCCGAAAAGCAAAACGCCCAAATCGGAGATTTGGTTCTTATTGCTGATGAAAGATGTGGCCCGGCGCAATGGTTGCTTGGACGAATCCAGGATATACACCCAGGAAATGATGGACGTGTACGAGTAGTATCGGTTTTAACTAAAGGTAAGGTTTTAAAAAGGCCCATTACTAAAATATGCTTTTTACCTTCAGATGCACTACCGGTCAATGAGAACAAATCACCTGTACAATACCAAATGAATGATGGAGCCTCTTCTTCTACCGCTGTGAGTCGGAGCACAACGCAGTCGATTGACTAAATCAAAAACACTCCCAACGATATGCCACATTCATACGGATTACTTGAAGAACAGTGGTTCTTGGAGGGGATTATGTTGGTGTAATATATTTAACAGCCAACCCTTATTATATTTACTTATAACCTTTCGTCTTAAAATTCATCATCATCTGTACCATGATATCAATTTAAAAACTTTCAATAGTATCTCATTCATTCATTCATTGTCTATTATTATAATTATTCCATAATATATACTTCATAGTTTAGCATAAATTCCCTATCTGAAATTCTGAATGTGCCCACTGTATAATCTTAACTTTATTTTTTCATTCATATGCCCTTTATTTTACTGTATTAAGTTATCGATTTCATTCATTATTCCTATTCATTCATCAAAGCGATCACAGCACTATCTACACCAACTTATAAACATAAATATCATCCAGTTATTACCAGAGAGAGCTTAGAGAGATATTTTGATCTCATTTCTCATATCGTTGCTAGAAGTAGTTATGTGCTCACGTATCTATGTCGAAATGTTACATATTCTTGGCACAAACGATAAAGATCATTCTCTTTGATGTTATTTCATGATTCATTCATATTATACCTTTTTATAAATATGTAGCAGTATGTATATTTAACAAATTGTCTTGATCTCTGAATGAAATTTTGGCGACTTCAACAGAAAAATTGATTTTATTCATTCTATTCTTTTTCAACCACGGAGCGATATCGATATCGAATGCCGTAATTAGCACCCAGATGTGAATAAGATCGGTTCGTATATCTGAATTCGCAATTTGAGTAAGATTGGTTTATAAATAAGAGTTTTATGGCCAAATTTGGGAAAAGCGGACTATAGGAGTTATATATAAATCTGAACCGACAATAAAATTTGGACAAATTATAATTGGCCCATTAGGTGGTTTTGGCAAAACCGATTTGGTTTGCATCTCGGTTAGTTAAATTTTCTATTTATATTTGCGGACACCTTATCACGACCGTTTATTCTATATATAGAATCCATGTGATTATTTTTTTTATATTGTTATAAATATACTAACAAATAGTATAAGTTTAGACATACAATCATTCAGACCCTCAATATTCAGGAATTAAACAAAATATATTAAACGGAAAATTTTCGGTTAATTTGAAGAAAGGAAGAACTAAAGTATGGGAGATTTTTGGCCAGGTTAAGGACGATAATGGCGTTGTTGTAGAAGGAATAGTCGCTAGTCGATTATGTCTAAATGTGTACAGGTGCAATCCAAAACCACTTCGAATTTGGCAAATTATAAATGCTATGTTACATCTCAGGAATCCGCAAGTACTGAAACAAAGCAATTTAAAGAAGTTTTATTGAAGCATTTAGAAAAAGTCGTAGATACAAATATCAAATGTTTTATAAAATAGCTTAATTTTTATTTCCCCCAACCAGCAAACTTCTCCAGTTTGATATATCTGAGAAACTATTAATAGGTGTAAACGAGCGCTAGAGAGCTTAGAATTTAATTGGGAAGAAGAACCGCCAGTGTCATCGCCATTAACTACTTCAGATGAAGCTTTCCTTGATTTTGTTGACCAAAGTTCTAGTTTTAGAAGTAATATAGATATGGAATATCATCATACGAAAATAATAATACAAAATGGATCCTGAATTCGATGCAGTGAAATGGTGGGATGTGCATAAACTGAATACCATCTATATATAAGTTAAGCTGTAAAATTTTGGAGACACCAGCGACAAGTGCCTCTTCAGAGAGAGTTTTTCCCAAGCCCGTTGTCTAATAAATATATATATATATATATATATATATATATATATATATATATATATATATATATATATATATATATATATATATATATATATATATATATATATATATATATATATATATATATATATATATATATATATATATATATATATATATATATATATATATATATATATATATATATATATATATACATATATATATATATATATATATATATATATATATATATATATATATATATATATATATATATATAACACATTCACCATATCA